>NC_133205.1:24109821-24252321 GCF_958299795.1 Porites lutea | reverse complement strand
TCAAGGTATGATCACTAATTGTTAACTAAGTTTTTGAGGCTAAGTAGAGTTAAATACTGAAAATCTACCATCTGGTAAATTCAAGAGCACAGGCATTACTTTTTGTTCTTCGAGGTTTGCGACTGGCTCTGATAGAGAACTACAGTACTTAACAATGTCAGATAGAACGTCTATCGTCAATAAAACTTGTCAGGCTAATTTTCTAGGCTTCTTTACAATTTTTATTGTCATGCGTTTTATACATAGGGCAACCCCATCCCACGTATTGACGTTAATACATTGATTGATTGATTGATTGATTGATTGATTGATTGATTGATTGATTGATTTACAACCCATCTCAGACCAGCTATCAGCTTCTGACAAGGCCGTGAAAGGCTCTAGGAAAAGTATCTCTTCCACCTTGGTCCCAGGCTCCAAGTGATCAGCACCAGTCAGGCTAAATTCACCCGCTGCCGCCGCCGCCGTTGCAGACGTCCAGGGAGCTGTGGTTGAGAAAGGAATCGAAGTTATGGGCAAAATGGTAGATAAACAGTTACAAATTATCGATGAAGCACAGGAGAAAGCAGAAAATTTCCTGAAGAAAGAGGTGAATTTTGGGTAGTTTCAGGTTAATTATATACCGGCGGGACCAATGGGCCATTTGCACGATGTCGTCTTCTTACTACTAAGACCAGAATCCTGTTCGTTTTTTTTTTTTTTTTCATATTTGAATTTGGTAATTCCAGTGAGGTTTAAATAACAAAAGTCCTAATTTGCAAACATCTTTATTTCTTATTTATTTAATGTAAGAAATAAATAAGAAATAAAGATGTTTGCACACTAACGAAAAATCCTGAAGGATCTTGGTAGTAGTAGTAGTAAAATGACGCCATCGTGTAAACGGCTTATTCAAGGCTCTTATACTATAGAAGAACACAACTATTTAGGGCTTTTTTATTCTCTCAGACTTGATAACAAAGTAAATAATTAAAGATAAGTACAGCTTTCGTACTCATTACTTGGCGCTCGTTTGTGAGTCTCAAAAATTCAATAAGTATGTCTAAACAAAACAGGGCCCCTCACTGGGATAGTAGCCAGCAGGAAATGTGTTAATCGTAGCGCACTCTTATGACAGATAGAGAAAGCTGGATCCACGCTCTCGCACCACCCTCCCCTCTCCTCACTTCTCTACGCACTATAATTAGACCCCAGCGGCCCCTGCACTTAAAAGACCGCTACATTGGCCTTAATAAAGCGTCAAAATGTCATTCGTAAAGTCATTTACTCTTCTCATTACTGAAGTACAGAGATTGCTAAAGAATTTACTGGTACTAGGTCCAATATTTAGCCTCTTTTCCCGGTGTTACAATGATATTGGCATCCCCATTCTCAAAACCCTAGTGATATGGGCACCCCCTTCTCATATTACCTTAGCGATTTGGGCTAGAGTTGGGGCTACAGGGGATGCCCATATCACCAGGGTTTTGGGAATGGGGATTCCCAAAACGCGGGGATGCCCGACACCGGCCTTTTCCGCCGGCACACAAACTGTGCTGTACTTATGACTCTGTTTTTGCTTTGCAGATTAAGCTCGACATTGTACCAGAAAAAGGCTGGCAGTCTGAAGACATGTTTGTACCCCCTGGTTATCACCTTGATTCAGTAATAAGCGATGATAGTGGTTCCCCAAAAGAACCTGAGCCAACAGCGTACGTCTACCCAGCAGGCCTTGGAAACGTAATGATGAACGGCTGCTATGGGACTGGGTACCAGGAGACAGATCCGTGCTATGTGGCAAAGTGGGCTTTGGATGCCTGTTTGGTGAGTATTCAGGGTGATTTTTGTACTTGATTGCAATGCACTTGAGCTTGAAAATAAACGTATTAAGTGCGCATTTTCGAGCAAAGAAGTGCTTTTATCACATGTCGTGGTCGTTATCGCTCATATGATAATCAAATAAGTTGAACCAAAAGATCTTGTTTTCACATTTTAGATTTGTTTTCATAGTCATTTTTTATTGAGTCCAGATATCCAGTTTTCAGTGCTCTGAGTTCAGTTACTATGTCAGATTGATTTACTATTAGCAACTTGGTTTAAAAGGATTTCGACTCCAGTTACATCGCGTTCGTAATTCCACTCAAAAACTGCCGACAATTATCCCTAATGATCAAAGCAAAGCAATCCCAACCCAGTTTTTTTGTTCTGAACCGCTGACAGAACCTGATTGACGGCGCGGCGTTCATGGGCGTGGGGTTTGATGGGCGTGGCGAGTACAGCCCTGAATCACGAAAAATGAGTCTCGTTCAACGGAGCTGCGCTGGAAAAGCAACGTAAGAACTATGGATATTCAATAATGCATTGAAACCTTATCTTCAGGGCTAGTCTTGATTTCATTTGAATTTCCTATATCCTCTGTCAAATGCCTAATATTTGCCAAAAACCCAACAAGTGAAGAATTTTACTCTTAACTGACGGGCTGTTTTAGCAAGTTTTCAACACCGTGGGCTTGTGCAAGTTTTGAGAAAAAGATCTACGGCAGGAGTCCAAAACTATGGACTTCTGTCTTCAGGCAGGTTTTTGGCATTTGAGGCAATTAGGCGGTTTAGGGTTCCTGAACTTTGCTCCTAAAAGGGCTTGTGTACACTCAAACAAAACCTACGTTTTTCCACTTATATGCATACCAATCTCGGGCTTAGAGATTGTATCGGTACATTAGACCAAGAGAGATGTAAGGTGGCGTCCTTAAAATAACCACGCAGTATGACACAGTACCAAGAATAGATTGAAAATAATTTTCATGGGAAGAGGGTCTCGTATGAGGGATTCGCTCTCTTAGATCATTCTCTCTTTATTAGACACATTTGATGGTATTAAAAAGTCATGATCACCAAATAAACGATTTTTTTTACTAGTTACGACGATTATGACGTACCAGATACAATGAATGTGCACGGTATTTATGACACCAAAGGTGGTATGATGACGTTCGAAAGTCGCTCCGAATTCCAGTCCTATCTGCAACAGGAGGCTGGGGTGTCCGGTTCATATTTTGGCTTCTACGCCGGAGTAAAATCAGCATGGGGGGAATCTTCATCAGTTTCAAGTCAACAATACATGGCTCAATTGAGCGTCGATGTAAACAGGTAACATACAAAACGTATTTAGGTTTAGAGCTCCCTATTTGGCATATACGGAGAGGGTCCGCCCGAAAGGGGTTCTTTTTTCAGGCTTCAGGTATATGAAAGGAAAGGGATTTCAGTAGCTGAATCATATGAAAGGGTTGGGAAATCTGTCATTGCGGTCTGTGAAAGGACCCGAAAGGGCTAACAGGCCCATTTTACGGTTGTGATAAGACAAAAAAAGTGGTGAAGTCTCCTCGTATAAAACGTTGCTGACTACTCCCAGGTTTAGAGCCTAATATCTCCGTTTCTAGAACGCGTTCAGTAAGAATTTTTAACATTTCTCTACTACCTTGTCGCTGAGTTATCTTTAATTACCTCTTCATAGAATCATGCACTTCTACTCTAAGCGGTTACATTTGTTATTTTAGCATACGTCATTATACATTAAATTACTTTACTGAAAAACTTTCACCAATCTAATAACATTTCTATGATTTTCCGGAAAAAAAGAATAGGAAAGCCCTAGTAAATCCTTACCCTAAGATAAGAATTTGTGGTTAAAATACACTTGTAGAACTTTGAATGATATAGATATCCTCAAACAAGTTTAAAAACATTTAATATGAGAAAATTGCTGTTCTTACCCCCTGACTCTCGTCATGATGTGTTCTAGATATGAAGTATTTCTAGACGAAGTCAAACCCCAAGACTTGAGCTTATCATTTTTAAGAGAGTACATGGACCTCCCGACCTCTTACTTCGCTGCAGGAGCTCCGCTCAAATATCGTAAGTGCTAGTGCGGTTTTTATATTTGATTACCAAAAGTAATTTCGAATTTTCCTATGCATCGTGACCGGGTGAAAAGTTTGGGCCAAGCCAGTCAGAGATTGGTCGAGATTGCTGACGGTATTCCTTCCATAAGAATGTAGTGTTTTCTTCAAGCCCGCGTCATATTTGCCTAGTTCCTAGGCCTCATTATTCCGCGCGGCGGGGTCACGTAGTCCGAGCGAGTTTTTGAGTCTCTCGGAATCTCTCGAATACAATGTACGTCACCGAAATGCAATGACCGTGAAGGCCTGGGAAGACGCCGCACAGGTCGCACAGTGACAAGGCAAGTATCACTATTAACAAATCAATCTGGATGTTGTAACATCCAAAACCGACGAAACAGTCACTTCTTAGGATCATGTTTCGAGTCAAGCTTTGCCTTAATCATCTTCGAAATCAGTTTTGTTTTTTTGTTGTTTCAAAGTGTAGCTGTTATAGCATTGCTGTGCAAAGTAAATTATAAATACTTGTCTCTGGTCTTGGCGCGGTCTTCTGCGTGAAAGAACTGGGCAGGAAAGTAACTTTCTGTTCAGTAATCCTCTTGTTTTCCGGCTTGAATTTCGTGCGATAGAGCAATCATAAATTAAAAACTCTAAGCTCGATTTTGCATTAAATATGAAAAATTAAAATGTCCTTGTCCATTTACGCCTTGGTTGTATTTCTCTAGACATTTGAAAAACATACATTAACCCTTTCAATCATCCCTGTTCTTTTGCGAAATTTTCCTACTTTAAATAAAGTAAGAAAATAAGACTCGATTATGTTTTGTCTCTTGCAGAGAATTTTATCCAGAGATGGGGTACACACTACATCAAATCATCCAAGTTCGGAGGTCAGCTACAGATCCGCAAATTTATGGACGCATCTGACGTTTCCAACAAAAAGGAGTTTGCCGTAGAGATGGAGATGGAGTTTAAGACCTTATTTTCAAGTGTAGGAGCCAAGTCGAGTAACGCAGGAGGTGACTATGCGAGAAATCAATCCAAAACCACTTCAACAACCATCATAGCATTGGGCGGAAGTCATGAAGTTGCCTCCATTTTATCCGATGCTTACTCGCCTACTTTGAAATCCGCGTTTAAGGACTGTCTTGTTTCTATTCCAAAATACCCCAAGCCCTTTCTCTTCCAGGTTGGTTCCATCACGGATCTGCTAAATTTTCGAATGAGAGATTTGTTTCCAGATGAGAAAGTCCATTGGGGTTGCGAGGGGCATGCGGCAGGCTTGCGAACTGAAACAAACGCCAACGGCGACAAGGTGACCTTTTTTCAGACTGTCCTCGACAATGGAACGACCGTGAAACATTATTGTACCTTTGACAGTAGAAAAGGGTTGGAGGAAGCCATCAAAAGAAGAAGGATAAGCTTAAAGAGAGCTATTGAGGTCTATATGGAAGAGGTATGTAGTGCCAGGGGGTACTCAACAAAAGATTATACGGAGAGGCTCCATCCCGATGTCCAACCCCTTACCGTTTTATATATGATATTTAAGAGAAAAGGTACACCTTTCGTATACGATCTATTGAAAAATGGTACCCCTTTCACATACCTATAGCTTAGAACGCTGCTCCCCTTTTAACTGACCAAAGCTTTATCTTCTCTTTCTACTGTAAATAACGTGATGTTTTTTAAATATGAAGAAAGCACAAACCCACGAAGTCTTCTTGGATTATTTTCACAGCCATAAAAATACGTCTGTTGGCCCTTTTACGTCCTTTTACGAAACAAAATGAAAGAAATCCGTCTCTTCTTTCATACATCTGAAACAAATGGTACCCCGTTCGAGCGGAGCGGAGCCAAGCCATTATAGGGAGTACGTCCCGGGCCAGGGTGATATTAAATCAGTTAATTTCTATCATTTTTAATTTCTTGTTCTAGCAACTTACCAGAATCATTTTTGTTTTATTATTGTAGGGTCCTACATCCATCTCCGATTTTAATCTCCCTGAATGCGTTCCACCCAAACCGGCCGAGACTCCTGTTACAAGTGAACCAGAAAAGAGAGCCTTCAAACCTGATCTAATGTGGCAGAAAATTACAAATGGTCAAAGACAGTTCCGTGTCATTTTTGACATGAAAAAAGACTTAACTGGTATCGAAGACTACAACATCTCCCGCAATATGAGTCGTCGTGTGAAGTTCTTTGGTGGTAAATGGCTGACTGCCGAAGACGATGGCTTGTTTCACTTGTACAACGCCTTCAATAACGGAGCCACTGGAGATGTTAAAAAGCGGAAGATGTCAATTCTCGGTTTGGTCCTGTCATTCAACCAGAACACGGGAGGATTGGAGTTACTGCCAGAAGATTACAAAGTCTCCAAAGAATTCTACCCCGAGCTTCGCCGGTTCTTAACTGGGCGCACCCTAGCTAAAATTTTTATGGAGCCCGATTCTGACGCGACTAAACAAGCAAGCAAAAGAGCAAGCCAGCAAAGTCAAACTATGGTCAAACAACCCTGCAACGTGAAATGGTCCAACTCACTACGCTTTGATCCAACGGACAGCAATGGCAAATGTCTTCATTTCACGGCAGCCACCGAAGGAAGCTTGTTCGTGATTTTTTCTACCTTACCTAAGGATAACTCTACCTGGTACTACACTGAGATAACGCCTGAGAGAGTAGCAATTTATAAGGTAACGAGGAATAACAACCGTAGTCTAGCCCGCGAACAGCAGACGCATTTCCGGTCGTCACTTCCCTCCCTCCCTTCCCTTCGGAGGGGGAGAAGCGACGACCGGAAATGCGTCTGCTGTTCGCAGGCTACCGTAGTCTTAAACTCAAAATTTTGCAGTGGCCAAGCTGAGGTAATTGTGGCGATTCCTTTACATACACGGATTCTATAAGGGTACAGTGTCTATATAGGGAACTTAAACAACCCCGACGACGACAACGATTAAATGAAGAAACAATAGAACGTAACATAGACTGTTCACAGTCCTCTATTTTTCCGTAAGATCGTCGAGATCGAGCGCTTTGCGCTTCGGGCTGCATCTTGCATGAGTGTCAAAACTACTTTGGGGGCAGGGGGCGGTTTGGGAGGAAGCGAGAAATTTTTCTCGCCCACCTCCCCCTAGAGCTATAATCCCCGACGCCTGCCCCCTCGGTACATTTGAAAACCAAAATGGCTGTCATTAAAAGACGCGCTATATCTCAACGATCTCACGAAAAAATAGGGGACTGTGAACAGTCTAAACGTAACATTGCTATGGTAGCAAGGATGACAACAAACCGTGGTGCCGCAAATATGGCGGCCATGTCCATAACTTCGCTGGCATCTTTCTTCGGCGATGAGCCAAAATCGATAAATAGGGGAGAAAACCATTATAATTCTCAACATGTTGAGTTGTTCGAATATTCGATTGGTGTATCATCCAGAAATTTTGCTACCATACCAACGTGACCTCACACTTCTTCTCTCTTTTTGTTTTATAAGCAAACAACAGCTCTGCATGTGCATCACGCTTTTTAGTATAGTACATTTCTTTGACGTCCACTGGAAGACTACGACGTGAAACCTCCCAATGCGACGTTTTATGGAGGATCGACTTGAAGGCACGTCGACGAATTCTCCTTTCTCTCTTTGAACCAGGATAAGTCGAGTCAATTTTTATTTAAACTCACCCAGAATATTAATACAATTCAGTGCTTTTAAATACAAAAATGAAAGATTGTGAAGGAAAAGAAATTTTCCAATTTTAGGTTCATTGTGCAGAGTTTGGAACACCTAAATAGTTCATAGAACTAGCCGAGTAGGTAACCCAAAACAAGAATACGAGTAGATCGAAGGAATATAGTGACAAAATAGTTATTCAAGATAAAAAGTATTCTTTCATCAATTAAATAGTAGTTAAAGATAATATAATCATAAAAATTCAGGAATTAATAACACTAGAAACATCAATCATAGAATTCTTGACATTTGACGAAAACTAAAAAATGGCTTGATTTTCTTAACATCAAAGATAAAGTCCTTTAGATTTTACTCCAGGAAAAGTCGCCTACATTTGACAAATTGAGCTGCAGCTGGTCTAAGTAACCGCGATAAAGTTTAAAAGGACGCAAATTAATTTTTTTGGCCGTGACGTTCGATTCTCACTGCAGTCGTCGTCGTCCTTATGGTGATGTTACACGAGACAACTCGCAACCACGATTTTTAGCGCAACGCAGCGTTGCAAAATTGTTGCAACATTGTTTCGAATGGTTACAACATTGTTCCAACATTGCAACACTGTGTTGCGCTAAAAATAGTCCTTGTGAATCGTACCGTGTAATGCACCTATCAATGTAATGCCGGCGGGGGGGGGGGGGGGGGGGGCAGGGCATGGGGGTGGGGTTTTGATTGTCTTTGTTGTCCCTGGGGTAGGGCATTTGACTGATCTTGTTCTCCCGGGGGAAGGGATATTTGAATCTTTCTTCGCCCGACGTGGAGATATTTGACTGCCGACTCGGACGAAAAAGAATGAGACCGAACATATGTTTCCCGCTTCCACGCTTCACGCATGCGCCATACGGTTTGAAAGGATCAGGAAGTCATGGAGGCCAATGAAAACAAGCGAAGGCTGAGTGGATTTCACTGTTTTGTCTTCAAATTTCGTTTGTTTTAGCGTGTTTTTGATCAATTGAACCTCTTAATATACTGTGGTATCAAAGTAAACGGAAGTAAAGAGAAACCAAGTCGATTTTTGCAAGTACAATTGATTAGTGTATGGCTCATTCGCTACAATCACTGTAAACTTATAAAACTGACTTTCTTTGTACCCTTTACTAAGAACGGTGTATTTGGACTTACAAAATGTGGGCTTTCTCCGAAAGGTTTATGTATTCTACGCAGTGTAACACGGATTATGGTTAGAACGTATAATTGCAGCTGTAACAGGAACATGTATCTTTGGTGATGCAGCAACGTTTATAAAAGATTGCAGAGTTTTATTTGGAGATATTTTTATTGTGCCTTTCTTAGGTTCTGCCTTGGGATTGACAGCAATGTGCAGCCTGGGGTGGGGAAATTTGGTTGCATTTGACTGGAATGATTTGCCCGTGGGCAGGGAATTTGATTGCAAATTTTTCAAAAACGTCAAATCCCCACCCTATGCCCTGCCTCCCCCCCCGCCGGCATTACATTGATAGGTGCATAACATCACCTTTAGTCATGAGAGAAACAACAGCTCTGTAAGTGCACCATACTTTTTGGTACATTTCTTTGACGCGGTCATCAGGCGTGCACGACTACGACGTACAGACAAACGACGATGAAATTTTCCTATTTCTTGTTGAAGTTACTAGAATACTGTCCCTTTAGAATTTCATTCCAGTCCGAAAATTGCACATATCGAAAAATCGGGCGAAGCCAAATCAACGCGATTAAATTTGAAAAACCGCAAAGTCGCTTTTTTATGGCAAAATTTCTTTCGCAAAAACTTATTTTACGCTGGAAAATATCTTTCTGATCGTCGTACAACGACCGTAAAACGAATTTTGGAAAGCGCCGTGAGGCAAAGCCGTCAAACACGGTCATCGTGGTATAAAGCGCAAACCTTTACGCTCAGCCTAGCAACACCCGTCCGAGTTAGTTTCCGATGATAAAACACGAAAAATCGCCCATCCGTAAAATTAAACTCCCACAAAAAGTCAATCTGAATCCACACGGTATCTTTTCTTCTGTATAGGGGGAAAGAATGATCACCTCAACAAACAACCCAAACGCTCGGGGACTGGGAGACGCAAACTTGCTGCAGTCTTACTTTGTGTGCGTCACCGAATCAAAAAACACCACGCTCATTGAATATGGCAAAACACTGGGAACCACCGAGAGTGGAGACATCTACTTGAACATGTTAGACACTAGCGAACGTTTAAATGTCCGGTTTTACGCCTTTGGAAATGGAGATCGGAAGCTGGATGTGATTGACGCGCACATTGTGTCACGTGACTTGACCCAGGCAGACTGCAAAGGAGACACGTATATGGACCTGGAAACGAGGCTGTGTACGCAGAGATGCCACGAGGACTGCGATCCACTCCAAGGTAACGATTATCAGAAGTATCCTACATGTTATGGACCCGTCATGTTTAGTTTCTCCTGATTGAAGAATTTGACACTTAAGAATGATACTATCACATCTGGAGAGATCACTTTCAGTTTCCATTCCTAAAATAGAGAACCTGGTTATTAGTTCAGGGCATCAGATACTCGCCTTTGCCAGTCTCGCTACGCTACTTCCATAATTACCAAAGGTTGCGATGCGGTCGAAAAGGGGGAAAATATGATTTCAATGACAGAGCTTATATCACGAGATGGAAGCATTTGCCAGTCAGCATCCAAGAAGAAAACGTTGGTCACACCCTTTTTTTTATATCAGTGCTTAGACCCAGATCCCACGTATTTAAATCCTATCAAATAAAGAATGACGTGTGACTGTTTTACTATTAGTAAAACGTGAGATCGCCCAGGACTCTAATATGCGGCCTTAGCCGACTGTAACCATCGTCAGCGCATTTTGCATTCACAAGACAGGTCCAAATTTCCGTTCTCCTCTCAGATCAAAGCCTTGAAAATTCCTAGCTGTGAGAGTCCTAGGTGAACTGTGTTCTGGTTTTTCGTACTTCCGTGTTCGTGCCTTTTGACTCTAGCTATCTGATATGTCGTGCAAGTTTTGTATACTGAATCAACTAATATTTATTAATATAGGGAAATATATAGAAACGCCTCGTGATTCAATATAGTTAATAGGTGATTTTTCCTCTTGCGTTTATTAAGGTTGTATCACGGCAAAATCCGGGAATCCCCAACCCGAAGAATGTAACGCGTGTCGAGTTGCTAGGGACCTTGCCACTGGAAAATGTCTGCCTAATTGTGAAGAACCAAACTTCTTGTCTCCACAGAAGCTTTGTATCAGTAAGCAAGGTAACTGTTATTTGAAGCAGTTGTTATTCCTCGGCGGCAATGAGCGCCGAGTTTCCTTGGTACGCGTTGAAAAATTGCATATAGGTCTGTACGGTTCATGCTCGTGACTTAAACTTAGCATAATTTGCATACCCACGACAAAACTTGCTTAGTCCTTGTACGGCATCTTCCCGGGCCTTCTCAACTAATGCATTTCGCTGACGTACCCAAGACGAACTCGCTTGGACTACATGAAAAGAAACGCAAAGGCCGCGTGGAATACTGAGGCCCAGGGCCTAGGCAACGATAAAACAATAATAAATGTAATACACCATTTTCACGTCATCCTTGGAGACCCAGGGGCAGATAGTGGGGGCGAGGGAAAGTCTAAACGGGCGGAAAAATATGGCACGAAGAAAAGTAAAGAACGGCAAGAAGAGTCCCTGGGGACAATGTCCTTACCAGACCAGTTCCAAACGGTTGCCGCCGTTCTCACTTCTGATTGGTGCCAGAAAACTTTTGTGTTTTTCTGTCCAATCAGAAGGCAGAACTGCGGCGACTTTCCCTCGCCCCCACTATCTGCCCCTGGGTCTCCCAGGATGTTTTCACATAGATCATAGTGCACCTTGTTTACCCCCCAAATTTTGCTTAACCATTATCTTCGATTTCTCTTGGGACGACTGTAATGGAGAGGAGAAGTGCGACGGTGACGTTACTATGGTAGCAAAATTTCTGGTTCACAACAATAGGGAGATTTTACAACACCAAAAAGCAATAGGTTTAGACTGGCTAAAGAACAACTTTGCACGTGCATCACGCGCTTTTTTTGTACATTTCTTAGCCGTTGTTGCACGACTGCGACATGAAACTTCCTAATTTCACTCGCCCGCTTTATCGAGTAGGTGAGCTCAACACAAAAGTTTTCTTTTTCTAAACTTAGAATACGGTCCTTTCCGGATTCAACCCTGAAAATTCCGCCAGCAAATGACAAATTAAACAAAATTTAAAAAGATCGATGGAGTTTGAAACAGTGCGAATCCACTTTTTAAGTGACGTTGCTACCATAGCAACGTGACGTAACAACCTCTTCTCTGTATACCTAAGAGGGGATGGGATCGTATTTTCACGACGAGATTGACCATAATGGGGTTACATTTTCACGAGAGTTACTAGAATAGGATCGCACATTTTCTGGATCTTGGGGTTAAGAAAAGTGTTGTTTCTAGGAATCTGAGAAGAATGTGTGAATCCTATTCAGGATGACCGACCTAGTTAAAAGGTTGAATGAGCTAGGTAGAAGCAAAAAATAGACTGAAAGTCGCTAAGTAAGTTACATTTGCCCAAAAGTGACTAAGATGGGGTCTATGATTGGTTAGTAAAGAGATTATAATGGTGTTGGGGCAGTCCGAGAGGCCAGCGAAGCACACCCAGCAAAAATTGACCCAAGCAGCGCCCCCCCCGGAATTTATTTCGTTCTTCAATTTACGACAGCTACACGCGTATGGCTGCATGTTGCCAATGAATCCACCCTTTTAAGGATTTAAATCTACTATCGATTACGCTTTTAATAATTTCTTTAAGAAACCTTCGACCTGAAGCCAGGACTCGTGAAAAGCAGCGACGACACTCTTACGGCACGTCAAATACCTCCTCTACCATCTCTGACTATGTGCCTGTGGATCCAGTTCAAAACCGCTTTCCATGATCTAGGTTGGCGTATGGCATACTATTTTGTCAGAGGGAGTAGACCTCAAAATCTTCAATTACTTTGGATCAAGGAAGCTGACAAAATGACTTTACTGGTTTCGCAGAGTACATGGAATGGACAGAGTCATCTGGTAGAAGACAGGTACGAAACTGGTTTGGGTGGTACCTTTTAAAAAAAATTCCAATATCCTCTCGGTTAGTGAAACTAGTCTAGAAATGCTAAGCTGCGCGATGACACGCAGTCTAGGATACAATGGTCACAAAGAAATAACCTTTAGTTCATGAACAGTGAAGTTACCAGTGTACTGTAACCAATGCATGCTCCCCACTTTTTGCAGAATCACTTCTAAAAACTATCTGGATGATCTACAATGGCACCATTATTGCATCTCGTTTTCTGAAGAAAGCGGCGTTTTCTCGCAATACCAAGACGGTATCAAGACGAAGACCGAAACAGGTGTTGCTCTTGGATATGACGGCGGAGGGACTCTTCAGTTGGGGATAAGAACCGGTCATGAATTCAAGTTCACTGGCTTTAATCTGTGGGATAGGGTTCTTCCTCCAGAAGAAATCAAACAAATGGCGAATTCCTGCATGAAGGGAATTGGAAATGTCAAGAACTGGTTTGATTTCGCAGACGCTGCCAAATCCATCAGCTCTATGGAAGTGCTTTCCCCATCCCAGTGCATTGCTCCGCCAAAGTTTGAGGCAGAGGCAGAATCCCCGAGCTCACCACTGGAAAGAGATAATACCCAAGGAGTCCGTGTCCATAGACATCATATTTAGAAACCTCGATTGACTGCTTGATTTGGAATATTACAGTGTTTGCTTGCTTTATAGCTTCTTAACGCAAGGCCTCAGAAAATGCCATAACGATCTCACATTCTAGCCACCATTAGCTTGCGAAGGCAAACGTATTTCCTGTTGCCGCTTCTCTCCACTCGAACGGGAAACGTCTGCGTTCGCACGCTTATCTGTTTGTTACTTACAGATTAACCTTTTTCTATAATCTGTCAAGATCTTTCAGCTACCGATTTTTCTGAGTGCCATTGACAAGCTATTGTAGCTGACATAAGGGTAGACTGCAAAACAGTCCGTATTTTTGCGTATTCAAGTACGCGCGAGCAGTCAAACAAAAGGTCTGGAACGAGGCTGAGAGAGCGAGACCTGGGGAGAGACTCTAAAAATACGGACTGTCCGTTGCATACGTTATTTTCGTTCGAATTACCCGCTTCTCTCAGCCGCTTCTCTCTCACCTCACACGCCCTACGGGCGTGCGAGGCTCGAGCGCTTCGGGCGCGTAAGACTCTTACGGCACGCTTTACCGATTTCTTTACTGATTTTGAGAAAAAACCGACTGTTTTGCAGTCTAACATAAGGCTATACAATTTGTCATAAGACTGCGCAAACACAGCTATGCTACCAAGTCAAAATGTAATAGATAAGAGTACAACGTGTAATTGGAATTAAAAATAGAAATAATCGCGTGTTACTCTCTTGTTTCTTATAAATTATTTGACCCAGGCGATCACGTACACATATTTGCATGACCCTCCCCCTTTTAACGGCCCATTTTTCATGACCCCTCCCTTTTCTGCAGTCTCAAAAAGTTGTGACCCTCCCTCTGTTTCCATCCCCCTCCCCCCTGCTAATTTCTGACAAGTCCCTAATTAATCATCTAAACTGGAGGGAAAGATTTCTTTGAAGTAGAAACAGTTACAAAAGGACTGCTTTGAGCGACCTCTTCATGCTTCTTTATTTCCTACAACGGATTTATTTCTGTACGCCAAATGAAACTACAAATACGCTTGTCATAAAATCTAACAAAAATGACAAACAAAGACAATAAAATGCACTATTGCTCTGTTAAAGTTTGACGCGTCCTTAACCTGCATGTATCATGAACGACTGTAACTATAATAAAATGTCCGAATTAACTCAAGAGCATTCATTCATAAGTTAAAAAAAAAACACGCCTGACCCTGAGAACATCTACGTAAACTGATTGTTATATCCTTTAGCCTCTGTGATATTAGTAACGTTTGCTTAGGCTTCGGGTTTTGCCTCACCACTACCTCCCGAGGCTACTTCCATGGCTTCCCCTGCACTCTCCCCCTCCCCCTCTTTCTTCTCCTTCTTGGCTCCTTCTTCCCCCTGACCACTGTCTTCGCGCCTTCTTTTAAAGCGGCCACGGCCGCGTCGGAACTTTGTTGGTGGAGGGAGTGGGTCAATGCCGAGAACTTTGTGCAGTTGACGGAATGCTGTAAGTCGCAGGGCGTGCTGGTAGGAGAGAAGAGAGCACCAATTAGTGTCAAAGCCAAAATTATGTCTAGTCGAAACAATGTGGGATGTTGTAAGAGGCCTATCAGGCTCATTAAATCAGTTTTTCCCTCCACAATGTGTCAGGTAGAGTTTGCTCATCACTTAGGCCTCAAAAGAGAGCATCCAATATAAAATAAACAAAAGTTAAGTGTGGGCTGTGGTTGTTTCAATAACCATATACTCTTTGCCCATGAAGTGTATGCTACGGCAAGCTAGCAAGGGCTTTGGGACTACCCACTGTGTGATTCTTGGTACACTTACAAGTCCGTGAATGAAATGCTGTGGTGTGACCATTCAAATGAAACCTCTTCAGCAGTAGTATTGCACAGTACTACTTTTATAGTATGGACATTAAGTCAAAACTTGTGAGTCTGGACAAAATCCTGTGGCGTGATCATTCACACGAAAGTTCTTCAGCAGAAGTTTCACTTAGTACTGACTGTTCTCCACTATTTAACATAAAAAAGTTGCTTTTTTCTTCAATCTTGCCTTAGGGAGTAAAAGAATTACTACAATTGAACATTAAACAGAGGCTGCTGAAGTGGCATTAAAAGCAGGAAAAAAGTCTGTTATAGAGTAGGACTATGCCTTCTCAATGAAATAATCATAACAACTCTGGTGTCTACCTGTGCCGAGGCAGTTAGATCTTCTCTTTCTTGCATTGTTACCTCGCCTAAGGCATCAACAGTCTCCTTTTCACAAGGATCACACAATCCTGGGCCACCTGTGCATAAGTTAAAAGCAGAGTGATTACCCATTAGTTGGGTTCCAAAACAAAGAGTAGTAATTTGACACAGGTACCCCGACAAAGCAATATGCCAAAGGGACAACAATGAAAAGAAAACTTGTTTAAATTGCTCTTGAGAGCCCTAATTCACAACAGATACATTAAGAATGCACAACAGTTCTAAAAGTAAGACAACTTTAATGAAAAAATATTGTCTCCTGGTTTAACCTGCATATACAAATGATTTGTAGTCATACAAACCTAAAACCTTACAATTTACATTGCACAGAAGGAGAGTTAATGTTCAAATTACAATGCTATGTACTGGTCCTAAAAATGTCACTCATATTCTAAGGCTAAAATTAATATCAGTGAAATGACACACAAAATGTACTGACAATGAGTAGTCTACCTTCAAGAAGAAGGCCACTAGAGATGCATTCTAGTACACGGCGGAAGGCTTCACCAGGCCCCAAGGGCTGCTGACTACTGCTCAAAGCCTTCTCCACCAAAAGTTCCATTGCCTACAAAAAAATATATTCATTAAGAGCCTGTTTCAGAACAGTTACACCCTCCATTAAGCAGCCACCGTTGGGTTACCGGCAAGTGGCAGCTTCATAGAGGTTGGCCGCTCAATGGCGGTTTGTCAAAAATTAGCATAAAATGAGCACAATCTTTAGCAGAAACATCACTTTAATTTGAAACAAACACCCGATGGGAGCAACATTTTTGGTCCACAATTGGTCGTCACTTTCTATCTCAGACTGTATTTTCCTTTATCATATTCTTGAAATATAGCCAAACTTAAGAGCCTGATGGCCGCTTAACAGGTGACAACAATGGTAAAACTCCCATTGGGGCAGACAAAAATTGGACGTGGACGCTTTGTAGAGGTCCAAGTTCTCATTTTAAGTACACAATTATTTCTGGACTTTAAACACTGGCCACTTAATCGAGGGTGGTCGCTTAATGGAGGTTCAACTGTATTTTTTAGAAGGTTTCCATGAGCGTCCAACCTGAAATAATTACTTTCAACAGTCCGGTTTTGAGTTCACTATGACAAGACAAATAGAAGCACTGAACATGCCTCCAGCTAAGGGAAATAAAATTCAGAACCTACAGCGAGAAAATCTGTTTGCAACTGTCTATTTTTTTGTTAATTTTCAAATTTCAGGTGCATCCAAGCCCGTATTTAACAATATTTTGCTTTAGGTCAAGACTATTCCTTTAATAAGTTGTCATTTAGTGATACAATACAAAAAGGGACATTTCTTCACAAAAAGTACAGCAATATGGGTTTAACATGTATTACCCAATTATTAAGTGGAGAAAATGCTGGAATTCTCTGGCACAGGTCACGCATGACGCGTATAATGACAACACATGACTGAAGGCCGTTGGCCTTTGCCTATGGAAAAACAAACAAAGTCAGCAGGAATAAAAAGAGTCCTAAGGCAAGGACAAAGTAATAAAGCTATTAACTAATTCTAACTAGTGAGCTAGCCACCTTAGTGAACAACCAGCTAAAAACAACCAGCTAAAAAGGTGCCATTTTGAGTTGCCTCTACTGTACTATACTTATCACTGAAAAAAGATTAACTGACTAAGAGAGACATCAAGACAATAGTTAAACTTGAGACCGGGGGATACAGTGGAAAGGTTCATGTATTTTGAACTAATTTGAATTTTACACGGATCAACAGAAATGTTGCAATAAATACTGTTCAAAAGGGGAAAGCTATAGCATGTATTACTGTGAAACTCCATTAAAACCATGAACATCAGAAGCATTCCTGGAATTTTATTGTTTTGAAAGGCAAAAGCCACTCAGGGGAGAGAAAACTAAAAGGGAAATGACAACAGGCCTTTTTCAAAAATACTATAATACTCTTTGCTGTCCCTCCAAAATTTTGCATAAGCATTGTTATCAATTTCTCTTGGGACTTACAATCACCCCAAGAAAAATAGAAAACAATACTGCAGCAAAATTTTGGAGGGACAAAAAAGAGTATGATGTTACTTTTGAGAAAGGCCTATAGTAATTAGCTTGTGGTTTTGATGTTTCCTTGCTTGCTCTCAACTGTTATTGGTCACCAAACAACCATCATTCTTAACGATATTCAGGTGTTCATGGTTTTAAGAGTTTGACAGTAAACAAACCAGGGTACAGCTGTAATAGAAGTTAACTGAAATCTCTTTCTGTAGAGAATATTAATTTTGCGGTGCTAAAACATACAGTTGATACACAGACATGGACATTTACTTATATAAACCACTGAATATGTTTATGTGTTTCACTACAAATAACACACACATGTATATCAAAGAGATTGAAATGCAAACTAGCACTTCACAAATAATGAAATGCCAATTTACAAAAAACAAAAACATAAAGAAATAAAAAAGATAACAAAAAAATTTTGTTAACAGGGAAAACAGTGAAAACCAGGAAACAAAATTTGCATTCTGAGACCACAGTTTTCCAAAGAGGAAGTGTCACATGTCAGTTGACTGCACAAACATACATACATACCTTGCTTGGACTTCAAATGATACTATTTAACAGAGCACAAGGAAACACAACAAGCACCTCATGTAAAGAACTTTACTATGGAAGCAAATCTGAGCCTAGTACTATTGAATTCGATAACAATTCAATGAGAAAAGAAGTCATTTGCTTTTGGTGCAGAAAGCGAGATGATTTTCTTGATAATAAATTCTGAATATCGAGCAATGTGCACCCTCACTAAGCACACACACCCACTAAGAGCATAATTGCTTGTATTTCGGGAGGTGTAAACTGCAAGGGATGTCTAATTGGACAGCTCTTGCTGTGCCACTTTTAACTCCCTTGTACGGAGTGGATGGCATCAGATGTACTTCCAAAGATAGTTATCATAATAAGAGAGAATGTGACAATTCCTCTTAAAATATATTACAGCAAAGGAGCGAACCTGGAACCATTTAGCATGTCGTAGCGATGCCAATGCAGCTAAGCATTTTGGCCTGTCCAGCACTTGAGGATCGTCTTCAGCTACGGGTGAGAATCGGGTGGTTAAGTAGAAGGTGAAAAGATATCCCAGCATGATCAAACATGACATTTACACCACAAACACACAACAAACATTTAAATGTCAATACTATTCTTTCTCTGAGGAGAATTTCAACTTTGATTTATTAGTAAGTTAATTTTATTCCAAAGTAAGGACATTCAAAATTGAATCACTTAGATAAAAAATGAATGATATCCTTTAAGTCAAGAAAATAAGCAGCTCTGTTTAAACAGAGGTGTTTGTACCTCATGATGTAGATTTCGAGGATGTTCAATAAATTAGACAAAAAATCTTGGCACGTCCTCACAGAACTATCAGCAAAGAAATTATATCAAGTTCTTCCAGATCTCCCACTTCACAGAATCTAAATTTCTCAGATTTAAAGTCATGAGGGTGTTCTCTAGAGTTGTCTTAGCTATTAAAATGTGAAACTACATGTAGTGTTCATCTAAATTTTAATTCAACAAAAAAATTGAGCATTTCTTTTACTTGTAACCCAAAATAATAAGCATAACCTGACCCACAAAAAGCAAATAAGTTGAACCCCCAATTAACCAAGTTCAACACAAACAAAACAACAACAAACACTCATGCAGAGAGACACAAATACAGACAAAGCTAGGAATCTTTGCACCTCCTTCCCCCACGCTGTAGCATGGATGGAAGACAGTCATCTGAGTGTACAGAAATTACACAGATAATTCTGCAGATTTGCAACAACATCAGAATGATAAATCAAGTCAAGCACAAGGCTGAGAAGCTTTGTGCACAGGCATTGCTTTTCAATAGCATAGATTGATTATCATTTACATTAATGAATAATATGAGAAGTTTTTGGACTTTGGAGGAACAATAAATCAGTGATTGTCATCCTCTGTGTTGATAAAACAAGCATCACTACCATCTGTTGAAGTCCATCCACAAACCAATAATAATTTTGTAGGGGCGGGTCAAGGAACAACATTATTTTTCTTACACCAATAACCCAGGTTAAAACCAAAATTGTAGTCATCAAAATGCCCCTTATTTTTGTACATACAGTAATAAAATCCACTGCCCTTCCATTCAGCTGAAGGCAATTTGATTGTATGTTCCTCAAAAGCAAACTCAATGGTAGAACGTTACTGTTTACATTTCAAACTAAATGTAAAGTAAAAATCACAGGGCCCTTAATAAGATAACTTGTAACAAGCACATTTGTGTCATTTAATTTTGCCATATCCATTCAAAAATCAGTGCAGACCGTTAACCATCAGAGGAGAAATTTACCAATCCAATGTATTAAACAAACACATGTCGGCAATGTTACATCAGGGAAGGGACTTATTAGGACCCTGTGAAATTAAAATAGATGTAAAACATGTACCGTGGTCAGCATCATCACCCTCCCGCATGACAGGTGAGGTCAGTGTGATGGTAACAACAACTTTAGGGTCACTGGTGGTGACGACTTTAAGGGCAGCTTCCTCATAGACTACTTTTACTTCATACTTCTCTTCTGACACTTTCTGCAGTAGAAATAATTTTATGTAACCTTTAGTTTAAACCTTAGCTATTAGATATGATCTTTCTTGAGCATCCCATTACAGTCACCCAAACAAGAAGCCAAACATTGTGACAACTTACTGCAATGTGTTCTGGCAAGAGGTCTGCTACTCTCTTCACAAGTTGCCTGGTAGGTTTATCTAAAATAATTGAAATAAATAGTTAGGGCAAATAAGTATAGTTCTATCGGCTAAGGACCAGTGTTGATTCAGACACTGAACTTCACGTGAGCCAAACCAAATGCATAAATTTTAATAATATATTTGACTGAAATGCACCTTTTCTCCCTTTTGAATTTAGTTAGGCTGGAATAAGGATTGGCGACTAAATTAATTCACCCAGCCTACAGTAAACTGATTGGGTCAGCCTGAATTTTAAATCATTTCTGTTCATGTGAAGTACCATCTCGGAGTCAGGCTTTTCTGACTTCAACAATAATATTAGTAAACCTGAATTTCAACAAAAAAACTTAATCAGTCCTCTCACCATGACACAATACAACCAGATCGACATCCAAACGTTCATGAAGTAGTAACCCCTTAGCAAGAACTCCAACTCTCATTACACCTTTCAGAGCACCTACAAAAAAAAAAAAAAACAGTTGTCAGCATATAATTATGTGGAGTGGGTCACTTGCGGGGAGCTGAAGAGTGATTAGGTTTAAGGTTAGTTCCTAATGTATTATCTGTACTTTGTGAACAATTTTGCTTCGCCTTCTGTCAGCTAGATATAAGAACTTACGCGGTGGTGAAGCAGTTTTACTGGGGTCTTTTTTCTCTTCTCCACCCTCTTTTTTGTCCTCACTGCCCTCTTCACCCTCTTTAACCTCCACTTTCACCTCCTCTTTGGCTTCTTCTTTCTCTTCTTTCTTCGGTTGAGTGGATTGATCCTGCTCTGCTATCAGGTCAGACACAAGTTTTAATGCCTTCTCCGAAGCTGACACAATCTTCTGGACAGCTTGGAGTTCTTGTTCATTGGGATAAATACTTGAGTGCTTGGCCATTACTAGACGGTCATCTGGTGTATCGTATCTGGGGCGTGACATACCCTGTGGCTGTAAACATACACAAGTTTTAAATCCACATTCATTATTGTGACCAAACTGCCGCATCATTTGCATGCTGGACTGGTTCTCTACAGGCTTTTCAAGATGGAGTTATTTGCTAGTCTTTATTTCAACTTCCTTTTCCTAACCTTTTAAATACTCCTTATAGCAACATAGCTCAATCAAACAAAGAGAAAAAAGCAAATGATAAACAAGTGAAAAAGGTATCGATTGTTAGAAAAATTCTCTTCAGTACAAAAGAAAAAGTATAGACAGTTTGTAGAATAAGCATGCTGACATTAACGTTTAAAAAATTTATCATATTAATACAAGTGAGAATTAGATCACTCATACTCGCTCACACCAAAGTCCTGAAGCATTATGCTAGCTGGTGTAAAATGGAGCCAGTTGTGTCCCCTGGGCTTTTTGGGGTCAAACTGAATCTGACAAAGAGCTAATTGTATCTGGTGCTACATCAAGGGGACTTGAGCAAACAAGTAACAAGTTCAGGTTTACTACTGAGGAAAAGTGTAAACCTTGATAATATTCAAGAAGAAACTTTACCGGTCCCATGTCACCAACACCCTCCATGAGTGGGCGTGGCCCCAATAGGCCAGGGGGTCCCCTTGGTGGTCCCATCCGAGCAGGACCCCACCCTTCGAAGAACTCAGCCTCAAAACGCCGACGATTCTCCTCTTCCCAGAATCTTTCCTCTTCTGCTATTCTCCTGTAATATTCCTCTTCTTCCCAACGACGCAACTCCTCCTCCTGTCTTCCCCTAATGAAAAATTAAACAGTTGGAAATGAGAAGCTGCACATGTTAACAGCTACAAAGACAAGAGACACCCTTTTTTTGACACTTATCAGCAGTGACCATCAACAACACACATATACTTTACTTTTTCCATTGCCAGTACTGTTCCTGTTCCCACTGTCGCCGTAACTTGTCTTCTTGTCCTTTGCTCAGGCGGCCTCGGCCACTTGGTTTGGAATCAACAACCAGATCAGGCTGAACTTTTTTCTACAAAACACATTATCAGCATCAGTATGATGTGGGAACAACATAATTTTTCAGTTCAGTCAACCAAAATAATCACAAAAAAGTTAACCCATGTGGTTAACTACATCTTTTTACTTGATCATTTCAATTGAACGAAATGCAACATTTGCGTAACTTACAACTATGTATGAAAGAATAAAAGGCACATTAAAACTTTGCCAATACAAGAGCCCATGAAAATGACCAGTCAATAAGAATTGATATGAACAGTAAAAGACAGTTAACAATTCGGAGTCAATCCACATAAACAACACTTGTTGTCAAAACACAATTCATACAGTGTATATGGGAGCAAAATGCTCTTAACAATGTTAATTCTTGCTGATTGACTAACCTTGTAAGACAACCGATGACGACGTCCAGCTAAATGTGCTTCTCTTGCATTAGGATCATTAAACTTGCACTCACACAATTTGCAGTGGAAGCTAACAATCTTTCCTTCCTCATTTTTGATCTCTTCCAAATATTCAGACCCTACAGTTAGAGCAAGGCAGGTGAGAAATCATCACAAAGTAGCACAAACATTTTGACACCAGCAGGCGCCAAAAGCCTAATGACCAAAATAGGAGCCAGTGTTCTGAAAGAAAATCTCCTTAGCACTAAATATGCCTCACTTCTAAACACTTTATCAGTAAACCAAATATCCCATGTAAACAACCTCTGTGAAATTTAGTATCAGAATAACTTCAAAATGGCAAACTGTAAATGCCAAGTCACAAATATTTTAGAATAAGAGATTTCCCTGTGCCTTTGCCCTTATAAAGTATTTACCCATGTCTAATGCACACCCTAAATTTAGTCTGTTTTTTAAAAAAATTAGGACAAAACAAAGGAAAAATAGCCACACAAAACTCTTTCTGCTTTGATTATTTGTTTTTGATTATCATTCCTGTCTCAAAGGTGTTTGTTTACGAGAGCTTCTGCTGTAATATTTTGTTTTTCTATACCAATTCATCTTTTATCTTCGCCATCTCTATGAGTAAAACAGGAAGGAAAACTCTTATCTTTCCTTATGCACAACACTAATGTAAATTAACTTTACCACTGTCCACTGTAGCACAAAGCAAGTCAGTGATTATAATTCCATACCAAATATCTTGCTTAACCTTGTGCTTACTTAATAATGTCACCACTGGCAGGTTCAGAGATACATACCAACAATCTTGCTCTTGTCCACACCAGTGTAATTTGCCAAGTCAAATTTCTCTACAAAATAATAAGAATGTCACTATTTTTACAAAAGGACTTGGTGTTTAGAGTACACAGGACATGTTCCATATAAAGTGGAAAAATATTTCTCTCAATAACAACACTATTTTAATTTGCTCTTGCTGTCAAAGCTTGAGGAGCTGAAATAACTTCAACTGCTTATATAAGTAATATCATGGCTGAAAAATTACTCCTTAACTTTGCCGCGAAATTCCAGCGTTATTTATAATACCACATATAAAATTACCAAATTGCCATGGCAATGTTCCATACGTCTCTGCGCCAAGATGGCGTGGAAGTTTTAAAATGTTTACCAGAAGATATCAGGCTATTAAAAGTAACTGTTGCTTTAGAAAACGTAAACAGACGAAGGAGCACATCAAGAAAGTTTCAAACTGGTATTTTGTCAAAAAATTACAAAACTTGTGAATGGAGCAAAAATTTTATGCTCTAAACTTTTTAGCGCGTGGGGTTCTTGATATGATAACAA
Source organism: Porites lutea (assembly GCF_958299795.1). Classification (NCBI taxonomy): domain Eukaryota; kingdom Metazoa; phylum Cnidaria; class Anthozoa; order Scleractinia; family Poritidae; genus Porites; species Porites lutea. The sequence goes on along the minus strand of NC_133205.1, from coordinate 24,228,348 downwards.
GCAAAAAATAATAACTGTGAGCAAATTGAGAGCATAATTTGTCACCTATGATATTAATGGGTAATAAAGGCTCCAGAAAGTGATAGGACTTGGACAAAACCCATGTAAAATAATTCTCTAATTTCACTCATCACCATTCGATTGCACATATAAATTTCCTAACAAGTGTGTCAGAAAGATATTTCAACTTTGAAAACCATACATGTATCCTACACTAACCTTCATCCATTTCCACATCATTTCCTGCAGCTGAACCAGAATTTGAAGCACCAGAGGCAGCTCCAGGAGAGGCATCAGTCTTGACCAGTCCAGTAGAAGTTAGTTTTGTGCCACCTACGAAGGTGATTTTTGGTGCTGCCATCTTCTTGGGTGGTGGTTTTCGCTGTGGGCCTTTGTTACCAGGACCAGCTTTTTTGTCCCCATTTTCTTTGGAGCTATCTTTAGGTTCTGGTGGTTTCAGGGGTGCAGGTTCAGGGATTGGCTTTCCAAGCTTCTGATGAAGTTTTATCACCTACATGCATGATAAGTCAATCATAATGAAACATTGGTTGTTGCTATAAAAGCAGGGCTTGAAATAGCGACTAATACGGTTGCCAATGCAACTAACATTTTCTCCTTAGTGACTAAAAATTCTGGTTTTGTAGCCACTTTGGTAACCAGATTTCTCTACAATTTAGATTTAAATTAAAAGAGTAACAGTATCAGTATGAGAAAAGAAAAATAATGCAAACTGAAGAAAGTTTAGCAAGAAAGAGAAAAACTTCAAAACAAAAATGTTGCTTTCACTGTCAGATAGAATAAACACACTGTAAGTAAATGCCAAAAAAAATATATACCAGGAGCACGGGGCTGGGGTATCTATTTATGGTAGAAATTCAGCACGCAAAACTCCTGAATCTAATATCCCTGTAGTTTCACCACAACAACCATGGAAGGCTATCATGTCAAATTTTACAGGTTAAATATAGTCGAACCTGCATACAGTACCTTTCAAAAGTAAGTTGATAGTCCGTTGCGAGTCTCGATTCTCGACTCGATTCGCGATTCTCCATTCCTGTGTGAATCGAGAATTGAGAACAAGCTATCGGGAATCAAGTCGAGGATTGAGTCTTGCAGGACAGAAAACAAAAGATTCACCCATGATTGATTTCTCGATAATTTTACAAAGACATAAGCTGTAACACAACACGGCATGGTTACATGTATATTCGCGATTCGCGCAAGCAACCGTATGCTCGAAACAAGACTAATTCGAGTTATAAAACAAATGTTTCTTCAAAGAAATCTGGGCCCAGTTGCTCGAAGCATGGTTAGCGTTAACCAGCGTTAAATACCTTGACAACGTATTGGTTTTGATACTGCTTAACCAATGGTTAAAGCTAACCATGCTTTGAGCAACTCAGCCCTGTATCAAGCTTCATTTCCTCCAGTAAAGTTTCAAATGCCTGCTTCATGTGCAAACAAACAGTTCTCGTGAACAAGCAACAGCATGTTTATTTTGTAACGTCAAACGATTCTGCGCTTATCCGGCCGCTTAGCTTGAAAAATATCGGCAAGAACATGTAAAATTTGAAAGCAACGAGAAGTGCCGCCAGACTTTATTTACACACGGTCGTGTTTTTGCCATTTATGAACAAAAGCTGCCTTTTACATGTATTTTGGATTTTACAGATAAACATTCAACATTCACATTTACTATTACTGACAATTTCTGCTATTTAAATGATGCAAAATATTGTTCGAATATTTTTAGGATTTTGACGCAAAGTGTCACCCGAGCTGTGCGAATGAATGCAAATGTAAATTGCTACTGTATAATTTGCATAGTTAAGGAATTTCTCCAAAAATCAGACGCTGAGTAGAGTTTGTTATTTTATGGAGTAGAAAGATTTTTTTTTTTACTTGAGAGAAATTAGAAGATGCTCAAAACTTGAACAAAGGCTGTAGATTCTTGCAGCAACCGATTATCGAGAGTACATGTAGAGAGCAAATTACTCGAAACAACACCCTTTCAATTGATTATAAACAAAGACTGTTCCTGCTTGATGAGTCTCACAGGAATCGAGAATCGAGAATCGAGAATCGAGACGCAACAATCAAGAATCGAGAATTGAGTGTCAACTTACTTTTGAACGGTACTGTATAACAAAGAACCTGGAGACAGGGAAAATGTGTTCATTTTAATAGAGGTACATTAAAGTCCTTTTTCACTGTATTTCACTGAAAATGGGGTGAAGACCACTGATTATTACACTGAGGTATTTGCATTAAAGAAGGTCACTATATCAGCTTCCATCTTAACATTTGCACAGCTGAATGATACTTCTTGATCACCAAGCTTTCCAAGACATACTGAGAACATACAGCTCAACTTTCAAGATGACAGAATAACAGTTCTTGTGAGTCTGCAGTAAAATGTTCTGTCTAAGACAAATAATACAATTCACCAGGGGCCCATAACCCAGAGCAAGTAACTGCCATACTAGGCCTTTGTCACAACATTTTATCGTTGCGGACCAGTTTGTTTGTAGATACTTTAAAGAGCACCATTTCCCCAACAAAGCATGAAAGTTGCTTGCTTCGAGTTATGGGTTCCTGAATTCAACTACCTGATTTACTAAGCACGTTTCTCAAGCCGCTTTTAGAAAAAATCCCTGACCTTCTTTCCAGATTTTATTTCTTTGTCAAGCCCTGTAAAACACTAGCCTGAAATTCATCCGATTGCTTCGAGTCGTTTTCTCCTCTCAACAACGTCTGAATCGACCAGCCGTTAATGCCGTCCAGTGACGTCACTCACTACCTGAAAACCGGGTAGTGATTTTGATTGGTTGATTGTCTAAACATTCGCATAATTATGTATGATTATGAAAAATTTTAGCGGAATTGTCTCTTGATACTTAGCGGATCGCATCCCTGGCATTCTTTCGTTTAGTTCAAACATTTCGATAAGCTTAATCTTTATCTTAAACAGTACAATTGCCCTTGTCTTCGAAACTGAAATGCTAAATTGAACTGCGAATGAAGAATCATTGCGGAGAGTCGGTAGGTTTTTCTTTTAGAGCCGCTTTGTGGTTTCGGCCGGTGATTTTGTTTACGCGAAGTTTTCTGAGATCAATGTTATAATTCGACCTTCTTGCTATTTTTACCGTCAAATGTAATGATTCTGTTAGCTTTTCTTTCTTGTCTCCTTTTGTTTTTTTCTTCGTTAAGGACCAAATAGCTTCTTTTCAATTAAAGCAAATCATTGTGTTTTTAAACTAAGTGTTCCGTGTGTGTGTTTGTTTCATTGCGTGATTGCGACAGAGTTTGATTATCAAGAATTTACTACAACCTGTTCAGAGTTGTACTGCATTCAGTTGATAGTTTGAACGTTAAACATGAATTACGATCGAAAAAAATAAAGCAGTTCTGTATCATGCAGACATTTCCAAACGATATTTCTCGGTTTGCCACTTGAAAATCGTGTTTTGCTTTTTGCATGAATTAAAGCAAAGGTCAAGGAGTAGTGACGTCACTGGACGGCATTAACGGCCGGTCGATTCAGACGTTACTGAGGGAGTAATAACGACTCGAAGTAATCGGATGAAATTCAGGCTAGTAAAACACATTATTTGCTGGATACCAATTATCATCCATACCTTTTGATGTTTTGATCCCTTGAGATGGGCAGCATAAGCATCAGTTCCTGTGCAAGTTACATCACACAGTTCACAGCGATAAGCATTTGATGGAAGAGATTCTTTCTCTTTCTGCTTTGCTGCCTGTTCTTTCTTCTTGTGTTTCTGGCCTTCCAAGTGTTCCCTGTAAGTCTAAATATAATGATTTCAAAAGTCAATATATTATTGCGTTTATCAGATATAAACCAACTGGACAAAATTATAAACTGTATATATATGCATCCAACTTGGTGCACACACATATAACTTTCTGGTTGCCTTTGTATGTCTAAGAAAACTTTAAACTCACAGACCTCTAAAGCAAAGTCCCTAGCACTTGCAAGCCAAGGGTGACTTGTGACATTATTAAGAAGAAATGACAAAACAAAAAAGCATCAATGCTATGGGGACCACATTTGAAGCCATGTACACTTTTACCGGTGCAATTTACAAGTTCAGTTTCCCCCTACACTCCTTTTGTGCTCTAGACGCTTCCTGTGTGCTTTACAACAGAGCAGGGCACAGTCAAGGCTTCTTTATTTGTTAAGTAAAGCAAGCTAAAAAGATTAACCCATGTTCAGCACATGCAATACAACAAGCTATTTTGAAAACCAGTCATTTCGATACAAACTCAAGCAAAGAAACTGCACAACAATTTTCAAACACTGTAAGTAGAGTATACTGTGAGCAGTTGTCCTTCTTTCCTTCAGGAAGCCTGCTGATCATACTTCCTTTTATTATGTCAATCATCAATGCTTCTCTCTCTCTTTTTAATTCAACTATGTATATTATATTCCCAAACAAGACAACCATGAACTTCCTAACAATAAAAGACCAATTTCCCTGTTACCTGCATGATCAAAGGTTTGTGAGAGAGTAGCTTATAATCAGTGTGTCACCTATTTGACAGCCAAGGAAAGGTTCACCGCAAAACAAAGTGGCAACAAGAAATTGTCCTCTACTGAAACATCTTCAATTCATACAACTGATGCATTTCGCAAAGGAATTGATGATAAGAAATGAACTGCCTGCATACTTTTAGATATGAGTAAAACCTTGGACAGCATTGACCACCAAATATTGTTACGTAAAAATACAAAGCATTAGTGCCTTGACTAATGCACGAAAATGGTTTTTTAACAGCTACCTCACAAATAGATATCAAGTTGTACAAATTCATGGTGCTGTTTCTGGTCCTCTGCCAGCTGAATGTGGTGTAACTGAAGGTAGTATTCTAGGCCCCATATTATTTAGCATCTACGTAAATGATCTGCCAGAAGTTCCAATACATTACTCTACAGAATGCTATGAAGACGATACAAGAATATTATTTTGTTTCTTTCCATTTAAACAACTCCCAACGGATCGTCCAAGAAATAAATGAATAACTCCTGCAGGTGTACAACTGCTGCTTCGGAAATCAGCTATTACTGAATCCAGACAAGACAAAATTAACAGGTGACCTTGATGCTCCACGAATTTCATTTGTTTTTGTTGGGAAAGGACATTTCCCCAGTGCAATCAGTGAAAGATCTCGGCATAATTTTGGATCTGAACTTAACATTTGATATCCATATAACGACTAAAGTGTCGGAAACGTATTGCATGCCTAGCGCAAATTAACCGTGTGAAACGTTTCTTAGACAAAAACACGTTGTTAACGGTAATACATGCCTTAGTTTTCAGCAAAATGTATACTGCTCCAATGTTTGGGCAAATATCACAAATTAGAATGTAACAAAATTGTAGACTTTTTAAAACTTTGCTTGCCTGATCGCCAGAAGTGCGAAAAAATATGATCATGTAACACCCCTCTTAAAATGCCCATCTTGGTTGCCTGATAAGGACTATATTACCAAGCTATTATGGCCTTCAAATGCATGACCGGTCAAGCCTCTGAATATCTTACTTCCCAATTTATTACCTGTGAGCAAGTTAACAAACGAACAACTTGGAGTAGCCAAAAGCTAAACATCCCTCTTTTCAGAACAGCCTCCAGACAGAGAACTTTTTATTGCAGGACTATTATTAAGCTTAGCAACAATTTAAAACCTTCTCTCCAATTAAGCCAATCTGCTCACATTTTTAAACATCTCTTAAGGAACCAGCTTTTAGATAATTTTGTAAACGCTTCTTAGTTTAAAAAGTATTGTAATAAGTAATTATTAGTTAAGCCTTTTAATTTGTACTAAGTTGAGTGTTGTAATTAGTTAAATGTAAAGCTTCTAAAAAATGATTGTTCCTGAAAAGCCCCTTGGGGAGTAAACAATAAAATAATTATGTTGTACATATTGCCACATGCAGGGAGTGAAAAAGTGAAATGGTGCAAACTAATCGTAAAAAGGTTTGGGGCGGAGAGAGGAAAAAGGATGACTGTAGAGGTTAACGGTTTTATTAGTCCTTGCTTTTGTGGAACCTGAAAATGTATTCTCGGTCGAAATATATCCTCTTTTCCCACTATAGAAATTTCAGCACTAGACAATGAAAGGTCAATGGCAAACTGTTTGCCTGGCCTATAATATTGCGAGGCTTCTTCATCCTTTCGCTTCCTTTCTCACCTGCTTTGAGAAACCCTCTTTTTTCCCCACGATTTTCAGAATTTATTACGCTACTATTTCTGCAATCCTTCAAAGATAACTGGAGAACTAATATCCCCAACCAAACAGCAATGAACAGACAATCGAAGACAAGCTGTTTGTTTGCAGGAAAAAGCACGCGAAATGGTGTCAATAGCCCACGTTCAATATATTAAAATTCTAAGTTGACTCTGAGGCTTTTGGGTCAAAACTGCAAATTTTTTAAGCCTCCATTGTCTGGCAATTCCCAGAAGAAATCTGAGCACAAATAACACCAAACCAAATAATATATAGAAAAATGACCAGAAAGCCTCGGAGTCATGTTAGAATTTTAATATATTGAACATGGGCTATTGTCAAAGAATGAAGGAGCTGTCAGTAACAACAAAGGCGTGAAAAGCAGCAAATCGCCAGATCAAAGATCCTATCGTAGTCTCTTTTTTCTTCGCTCACGCTTCCGCCATCGTTCTTCGCGGTTTCGCCACTCGCCCTGCACGCACGCTCTTGATCTCCGTGACTCAAAAGAAAATAAGACACTACTAGCAGTCTACAAGTATAGTGTCGTTTGGACCACAAAAACATATGGCGTGAATAGTCCTCGTTCGTGAAAGTCAACTACTGTACACAAAACTAGTTATACCATTTCTAAATCGTCATGTAGCGAAACGACTTGTACCTAAATAACTTTGTATCGAAACGACCGGTGATACAAGCTATTTTAGGACTAGCAGACTCATGAACAGATGTTCCGTTCAAGGTTTAGAATTTATTGAATGGAAAAGATAAGTTTACCTGAGGTCCAGCGCAGCTTATCTTGCAAACTTCACAGTAATGAAGTTGAGGCTGTTTTGGCGGCTGTTTAGGCTTCATCATTCCTGTTGGTTGCTTCTGTTGCCCTACACCTATCTTGTTTTTCCAGCCTTGTCTCGGAGGTTGATGTTGATGATGCTGTTGCTGAACAAAGGCTGCAGCGGCATTGTAAACAGCAGCTTCGTAAGCTTGCGGCTGATAACCACCCGTGTTTCCAGCCGAAGAGCCACCATAATTTGACGTGTTGTACGAGCTTGTTTGCTCGTAAGCTGATGTCTGCGCACGAGCGCTGGAATACGGGTAGGCGACGGTCGAGGATTGCGAAGAATACGATTGTGACGGATGCGTTTTCGAAATGACTGGAGTGGCGCTTACAGATGTTGGGTAAACACTTGTTCCTGATGTCGGATAGGCCGCTTTAGCTGCTGCCGAGGCGTTTTGACCATAGTAAGCACCCTGGCCACCTTGAACATTCGTAGCAGGTTGTTGTGAATAATAAGACGCCTTCGTTTCATAAGCTTCTCTATCGTAGTACTGAGCAGAGCCGTGGTGCGTTTGATAAGCGGCGTGAGCCGCTTGATAAGAGGCATTTGCTGGTGGAGGCGGCGGTGGAGCGTCTTGCTGTCTCGCTGTGTAGCCATAAGCGCCTGCTTGAGCCGAAGATCCTTGTTGAGCGTAAGCTGTTGTGCCGGCTGAATAGGGAGCTTGTACAACTTGCCTCGGTGCCTGAGTTTGTTGCGGAACATAATGTGCCCCAGCAGGTGTAGAGGCTTGAACTCCGTATCCTGTAGTTGCCTGAGGTGTTCCGTAACTGGTTTGTATCGACGGATTTTGAGCTTGAGTAAAACCTTGAGAGTGCTGGGCTCCCGAAGTGTAACCGTAGTAGTTGCTCGCGGCCATGTCGGCAGAAAGAGAAAGAAGGCACGTGTTCAAGACGTCAAGCCGACAGCTCAGCGTCGGCGAGGGACTAAACTCTAGCATAAAAACGAGGCTAAACCCTCATTAGCTTCCTTTAAAAAATTTGAAAAATTCTTGGTAGAAAGAAGTGTTGTCTCGATCTTGAAGAGGAATGGAAATTTTTCTGGTGAATGTCACATTACTTGACAAGGAACAACAATGTTTGCATCATTTTATCATTTAATAATTTTTATTTTTATAAAATTCGAATCCTGTTTTATTTTAATTGTTTATATATTTTAGCTTACTATATTTATTAGATTGTAAATAGTTGTGTATTTTATGAGGGCCACAAGTTTATTAGCCTTTGGCTATTAAGTGCTACCCTCTTTAAATAAAGGCTTTATTATTATTATTATTATTATTATTATAGGCTGGAATTTTTACTTGACTCAATGTCGTGAATGTGACATTACTTTGGATTTTAAAATTAATTTTACGTAGAAGAATCAAGTTCTTTTGCTTTTCTTTTTGTGTCCTTGTGCAACCTTTCATGCCGCTTACAACGGAGACAACTTCCGGTTGCGGCATGCAGTCGAGGTTACAAGACAAAAGACATTCAAAATTTTACGTCAAATAAAAAAGCCGGGAATTGTGGCGCACGCCTGTAATCCAGCTACCTGGAGACTGGGGTCTCTGAACGGCTTAAAGGCGGGATTCCTGGGAGCGGTTGTCTGCGCTAAGTCTGGAGTCAACATGGGGAACACGGAGGAATCCAAGTTCTCCAGGTTGGTTAAAGAGAAGCGAACCGGCCAAGGGTGGAAACACAGTAGGCAAAACCTATCGCGTCAACCAGTTGGACAGCACCTGTTGATAGGCGGTCGTTCACAGCCCGTTCGATAAAGTCGAACTTGGCCTTCTCTTTCCTTTCGGAAAGAATCGAAAATTTTAGGGGATTTCAAGTTGTTCTATTGCTTTTGTTTTATTACTTTTGTACCTTTATTTTTTAAAACTTTATTATGTAGTTTGACAAGTGGCCCAATTACACGTATATCGTCTGGGGCTTAGGGCCTTGTCCACGGGCGTCGATAAAACCCGGAACATGGAACATCCCGGAACATTCCGGAACATTCCGGAACATCCCGGAACATGAAAAAATTAATTTTTTTAATGAAAAAATAATTAATTAATTAATTAATTAAATAATAATAATAATAATAATATAAATTTATAATAACAAAATAAATAACATAACATAACATAAAAACGAAAAATAAAGAAACAAACAATGAAAGAAAGAAAAAGAAACTGGTATCATCTCCGAGTATGAAAAAACAATATTTTGTCGCAATGAAGTTTTGGGCGAGTAAGGGTTCATTCAAATGACAGTAATGAGTGAAGGCTTGCCTCTAAATTCAAAATATATTAAAATGGGTCGCGAGGAGAGGGTTTTCAAGCTTTCCTCACACAGCCACCTCTTGTAAATGTTTGTCATGCGGTTTAACGGTTATCCATTTACGGCTTTGCGACCGTAGGAAGAGCTTAGGGGCTCGTCGCTTTGGACTTGGATAATTAAATTAAAGATTCACGTTGCAGTGGCAGTGGTAGCGCAGCGATAGTTTCTAACCGTTATCAGTTAGCCTGAATTTCAGCCGTCTCCCCGCAAACTCCTCGTGCGACTCGAGGAGACGTCTGAAATATCATGCTGACTGTAAACAGTATAGAAACTACAACGAATGTGAGTATTGTCCACTAAAATCCAAAGACAGGAGCCCCTATACTCTTCTTAAGTTCACAGAGCCACCTAGTCTATAAGTAATTCATGTCAACCTCAAGTGAAGCAAAGCACCCCAAGTAAGGAAATGTCGGTTAATATACATATAAGGAGACTATATGTCGGCTTGAAATGAGCTACTTACCGACTTGGCTTGACATGAAATACTGCACCGACACTTCAGACCATTGCAGAACCGTGAATGGTTAACCGCCAAATGATTAACTTATGGCAAACAATTACAAGAGGTGGCTGTGTGAGGAAAGCTTGAAAACCCCCCTCCTGGCGACCCATTTTAATATATTTTGAATTTAAAAGCAAGCCTTCACTCATTACTGTCATTTGCATGAACCCTTACTCGCCCAACAAATTTTAATTTGTTGCGACAAAATATTGTTTTCTCTTACTCAAAGAGGATACCAGTTTCTTTTTCTTGATTATTTCATTACTTTTCTTTTTTTTTGTTATTTTACGTTATTATTAATTTTTACAAAAATTATTTTTTTTATTATTTTTATTATTATTATTATTTTTTTTTTTCATGAAAATTATTTTTATTTTTTCATGTTCCGGAATGTTCCGGAATGTTCCGGCATGTTCCGGAATGTTCCGGAATGTTCCATGTTCCTGGTTTTATCGACGCCCCCTTGTCCACCCGCCACCCTACAGGAATAGTGCAAGCAAAAGCGACAAGCACATGTGCAAAAGTACTTTGTTAAGGGAAATGGTCATACGACAGTTCTGTTTCTGAAATGCAAGAGACAATGGCCTACGAGCGAGCTCTCAATTAAGGGGTCAAGCGATAGTGGAACGCGTAAGGCGACGCGAGTGTGAGGGGCGGCGTTCGCTCTTGCGTTCTCTCGCAGCCCGTTTCGCTCTCCTGGAGGGCTTCCTCGCAGGGTAAAGAGACAAAGTGAAATAGTACATTCCATGATCTTCTTTGCCTATATATTGTAGGCGTTCAGATAGCAGATCCGAGCACGGCGTTCAGATTGTGGAGCGAGTTACATCGTACGCGGGGAAAACGAGGGGAAAAACGAAGGGAGACTAGGCTTGTCAATTTTTCGCCCGCGTCGTACTATCTAAACGCCTGGAGCAGGCTATGGTCTTCTGTCCTTTCATAACAAGGATTACCATACTAAGTCGATCGTACTTCCCCAGGACTGTTACTGCAGGGATCGGAATAGTCCCTTTAAGCATGCTATCAGGGTTCAACAAATCAAAAGTTTATCAAATGCTCGCTATGAGGGTAAGCTAAGTTGCAGAAACATTCAGAGCCTCACATCTTTTAAGCAAGCTCTCAAAACGTACTTTTTAAAGATACAATGGAGGTCAAAAGTGCTGGGACCTTTCCAGTGATATTACTAAAACTAGCGACCCCTCCCCTCACACCCCAAACAAAGTTGAATTTGGAGCAAAATGGGTGAAACTGAGTGCTTTTTTTGACCACAATATTGCTAGGGGAAGTGGCGGGGGGGTGGGGGGGGGGGGGGAAGACGGGATGAACCCAAAGCCGCACAAAAAATTGTCCTTAGGAGCAGAGTCCTACGAAACTATTGCTTGGAAGGGCTCTTTCACACAGTCCCAAGTTCTTTTGTCCTCCATTGTAGCTTTTTAATAGACCTTTTTACTGATACGGCGGCCATATTGAATTTATTAGATTTAAGGAGTATTATGGGATGCCCAGGGGGCACTCGCTCGGTATTTACGCGCGCTTTTCGGGTAAAAAGAGAACTTCAATGCATATTTCTTGGGAAAAAGGCGATCATTATTATATCCAAACTCGGCAAATCGATTTTTTCCCATTGCAATCTTTTTCTAGGAAAATTTAAAGAAAAATTGGTCCGAAAAGCGCGCGTAAATACTGATGCAAGTAAACTGGATCGTCCTCATGGCCCCTGGGCATCCCATAATACCCCTTAAATTCAATTAATTCAATATGGCCGCCGTATCGGTGAAAAGGTCTATTGAATTATTCATTTATCTTTAAGGTTTTAGTCTTTATCTGTTTTTATTTTATTTTATTAGTATTATTATTTTTTAACATAGAATTTAATCAACTTACAATTTTATGATCATAGCTTTTAATTCAACATATTTTTATCTTATCGTCTGTTATGCGCATATGAAAATATTTCTATCGTATATGCGCAATATAAGTTTTATATTTATTACTAGTAGTAATCAAAGATTAATAAGTGCGTTCGAAGTTCAATGAATTTAGCTAAAATCATACAAAAACAGAGGAGGAAATTAGTTGAGAGATTAAATGAGAAAGACGAAGTATTTAAAGAGCAACATGAACAATAGCAACTTTAATAGTGAAACCCAAATATGTAACCAAAGATGTTTATCTACTTAGTTACAATGTAGTTTAGATACTGATTGTGGGAGACTAACTTTTGTAACAGTAACATGAATGATAGTAACTTGAATAGTTACAAGGGATTGGTTAGTTGCAAGGGAAAATGTAACAAAACATGTTAGTCTACTCAGTATCTTGAAAAACTGAAAATGATAGAGTAGATTTTATAACAACAACATGAGGCTATGATGAAGTTCAAAATGCTATGAAAATTAGATTTTTCCATGTCTAAACGTTTCGTGTCTGTGTGTCATAGCATTGTTTAACAATTTTTCTTAACTTAACAGTAACCTGGATGATACTAACTCGATTAGTCACAAGGTAAAATGCAATAATTAAAACATGTCAATCTACTCATTTACAATGTAGTTCAGATACTAAATGAGTGAGACTAATTTTTGTAACGGTAACATGAATAATAGTAAATTGAATAGTTTCAAGAAAGTTATGAAGTTGGTAATGCTATGAAACTTTTTGCAATGTTTAAAAGTTCTGGTGTTTGCATGTCATACCATAGTTTAACAAAAAAATTTTAATAGTAACATGAATAGTAACTTGAATAGTTGCATGGGATTGGTTAGTTGCAAGAGAAAATGTAAAAAAACATGTCAATCTACTCAGTATCTTGAAAAACTGAAAGAGATAGACTAAATTTTATAACAAGAACTGGAACATGAAGCTGTGATGAAGTTCAAAATGCTATGAAACTTAGATTTTTTTCCATGTCTAAATATTTCGTGTTTGTGTGTCATAGCATTGTTTAACTATTTTTCTTATCTTAACAGTAACCAGGGCCGGGTTGTTCAAAGCGCGATTAAGCAAACCCAGGGTTAGCATCAATTTTTATTCCAGTTAAATTAATAACCAAAAGAGATTTTCTTAAGGATTCTTGCTGTTTAGTTTTATTTTTCGATTTGACTTCATGTGCAGCTTATAATTAGCTTTTGAAATCTTTTTAAACAAAAGAGATTAAATCTTTGATTAAGCTTTAATCGTGGGTTAGCAGTAATCGTCTTTTGAACAACTGGGCCCTGGATGATACTAACTCGATTAGTCACAAGGTAAAATGCAATAATTAAAACATGAGAATCTACTCATTTACAATGTAGTTTAGATACTAAATGAGCGAGACTAATTTTTCTAACAGTAACATGAATAATAGTAAATGGAATAGTTTCAAGAAAGTTTAATATGAAATTCAAAAATTAAGTGCTATAAAAGTTTTTGCGATATCTAAAAGTTTTAGTGTTTGTATCTCATAGCATGAATTATTAGTAACTTAAATAGTTACTAGAGATTGGTTTGTTACAAAGGAAAATGCAACAAAACATGTTAAATGGCAATTTTTTCAATGTCCACAAGTTTTCGCGTTTGCGTGTCAAAGCATACTTTAACTGTGTCTAGGTTTAAGACAGCCTCTGTGATTTCCTCCTCTGTTGTTTCATTTGCAATTAAGTGACAAATTGAAAACAACTTTGGCACTGCTTCTTGATAAACCTGTAGCTGAAGCTTCTGCAGTGGTTGTTTGGAGTTTTGGATATGGATCTTGAGTGTCCACTTTACACTGCAGCTGGTTGCCTTTTGTGTTACTTTGCAGTTATCGCAGACTGCAATTTTTCCCTTGATTGTAACTTTTTTTGAACATGAACAACAACAGTTGTATTTGGTGACACTGCTTATTCCTAGTATTTCTCCAATGGTTTCTGTTGTTGTTGAGATGTCACTGACTTCAGGTAATGTTTGTTTGAAGGGTTCAGCGTCCTTGATGGTGTATAAATTATCTTGTTTTGGTGTGTTCAAGTATCTTTGATTCTGAGATACTTTCATTCTCAAGTTGTTGAAGAAATAGGTGGACTGTGGTGTGACGCTGTCAACATGCTCACCCCAGAAAATAACTTTTATGTAACCAGATGGATCAACTATATAGCCTTCCTGTTTTTTGACAGGAGAATCTTGGATGACTATAGTTTTGGTCGCACTTAGATGTGATATCTTTCCTTTTATTGACACTAGCTGTTGTGGTGCTACTTTTGACAAGGATGCAATTGATGTGACATCATCTTGTGCTTTGTATGGAAAATCAGCTGTTGTTGAAGTGATGGTTGTGTTCCTGTTTATTACTACATCACTTCGTCCATACTTATTGCTGATGTTAAAATTTGAAATTTTAACCAGTGATCTTTGTGCGGCCATTGCATCAAGAGTTTCCTTCTTTTCAGTTGCAAAGCATACACTGCCAATGAGATCTTTCTCTGTCTGAAGGTGGCAGTTAAAGTAGCTTGTTGGTCCAGATTTTTTTACTGGTGAGACATTATGCACAAAGCAAGTTATGTCTTGTTTTTCTGTAGGAGGAGGTAAAAAGATATTTAGATTAATGTAATAAATTTGGCATGGATGGGATTACTGCATAAGGTAGCTTGTGTTATTTGAAAAAAACATATGTGTAAATATTAGTCTCCTTGTTTCATGTACTGTAAATCCTCTATTAAGCCCACAGGGGGCTTATTGTTTTAAGGCGCATTGGGGGGGGGGGGGGGGGGGCTAAATAGAAAGGAAGGGCTTAATAGAAGGGGAAGTGTTAAAATTTAGCAAAACAGGAGCAGTTCACCACTCATTAATTACTGTAATTAAGATTATTTTTAGTACAAATAACAGTGATATTTTGGCCAAAGTTCGCCACCAACATGCAAGAGGTGTGGGAAAAATAAATTGTATCATATAACTACATGAGAACATTAAAGGGTGACAAAAGTGATAGGAAACAGTGTACATCTAATACCTAGATGTTCAAAATAATATGTTTTATTAATGAGAGCATATAGAGCAGGTAAGGTTATAAAATGATTTTAAAACAAGAAGCATTAGTTTAATAGAAGAAAGGAACGTATAACCATAATATTTAAGTATGACCGGGAGATACATACCTGAAGCCATATTAGATCTCTGTCTTGTCTGTTGAAAAAAAAAAAAAATAAGGATGTATACAGATGTTTTAGGAGGGTGTTTAAAATACCTTTAAACCCTAGTTAATACAACACTCTGAAACATTACATGGAACTTTGCTTTAAATGTAGTTGGAAAGTGAACTATTTATAACCATAAAAAAAAATCATTTATGTATGCATGTGTTGAAGGCCGTATAATCAATTTATTCTAATTAATCAATTTTGGGTGCTGTACTGTTGTGAGTGACTTTGTTCGCATCACTCAACTTGGGATCAATTTATATTTGCTAGATTATATAGCCTGCTTTCTTCTTCAAGTCTATATTTTAAATTAGTGGATTTCTTAAGACTCTTAAGTCTTTCAAAAGTCATTGGTTCAATAATACAAGATGAAAGTGTTTTCACTCTGCTTATAGCTACATATGAAATGCCTGCAGTAGTTTCACTCTGACCAATGTCAATCCATGCTTTTGGCAGTGTTAACCCTTGGCTCTTGTGTATTGTGATTGCCCAAGCAAGTTTGAGAGGCAACTGTTGTCTCTCATGTAAACCATCTAGTGTCTGTGAGGTTATTGTTATTGGGCATATAGGCACACATCGTGGAATGCTATCACTGATAGATGGACCTCTATACTCATTAAATTTTACTATGACAGCGACAGGCAAGTCTGGTGGTTGCTGGTTGTTTGCATAAATGAAATCTTCAACCGTTCCAGTTGCACCGTTACAAAGTCCAACATCTATCCATAGGTTCATGGTAAGCATTACATGTGCACCTTTTGCAAGGAAAATGGTCGGTTGTAAACCTGACACGTCATCCGAACTTGCTTTCTTAGCTATATCACTAGAGTGACGTGCAGTGATGCAGGCTATTGGCTGATGAAGTTCTGATAACTGTTCAAAGTTATAATTAGCAACTTCTTCATTGCTGAAATAGAGCCTAGTGGCATCTTGAAACTCATTCACGTTCAATGCTATGGAAGGCTGTCTTGCCAAAAGAAGTTTCCAATCTTGCTCATTAGAATCTCCTGTGCGAAGGCGTATGAGTAAATCTCTAAACTGAGCTTGCTGTTGATTTAAGCCTTGAACCCTCTGGTTTACTGACAGTTTTACAACATTGCCAAACATGTGATAAGCTAAATAGCCTTGTTCACCTGTAGAACTGGAGGGTCTCGAATGATATAATGGCTTATCTGCCACTGGAGGCAATTGAGCTGGGTCACCAACTAATATCATGGATTTACCACCAAATACTTCGTCATTTTTGCCTGTTGCTTGTCGGCAGCGTCTATCAATCCAGCCAAACAATGTTTGTCCTAGCATAGAGTATTCATCAATTAGGATATAACTGATATCTTTCAGCTTGGTTTGTAATGTGACAAGCCCTTGTCCTGTTAATTCTTTGTTATGTCTTGGGCCAACAGGCAATTTTAATAGTGAATGGATTGTACATCCGTTTATGTTAAATGAAGCTTTGCCAGTTGTGGCAGTCACTGCACAAGAGTGTTGGAGCAGGTTTCGGATGGCATTAATGAGGTAACTTTTCCCTGTACCGGCAACTCCAAGTATAATAAGAAGCAATGGATCTTTAGGGCAGGCTTGTTCAGAATGTGCTTTCACCATATTGTAGGCATGTCTTTGCATGTCACTGAATGTATTAACATCAATATTTTGTTGTTGCAAACCAAAGGTAGAATCCAAAGTATCTTTCTTAGTTTTTATCCAGGATGGCATTTCCTGTATTAAGTGATTTGCATACTTAATCTTGTCATTTTGCCAGTCATAATCAGGCTGAGAGGTTTGTTGTGTTATATTATCTTGGTTAACAAAATACCCAGGTATGAGATCTGCTAAATCCATCCACTCTTCACGCTGTGGAAGCTCTTCTGAAGAGTGCTCTATATTTGGTTCCTCTTCTGTGTTATTCTGTACACTTTGTAGTTTTTCATACCAGTCAGGAACATGCTCTTCAGCATATGGTGTTTGTAGAAATTCCTTCCATTCTGTGATGTATATTTCATCAGTGCCTTCCTGACAATCCCAGGCATTGTCTTGTGTAGTATGCCAAGGTTTGTGCTTAAGTAACTGATATTTGCAATAAAGTCCAAAATTTGGACCTTTTGAATTGGAAGAAAATACTGGAAAAACTCTGGGAATCATGTTATGAGGCTGAACTGTTAGTTTGTTGTTGACAAGTTTGTATTTTGTTGCAAAATGAATGAAATTAAGAGCCATTATATCTGGGATGGTTTGAATATATTTTTCCCTTTTAGCGTAAGTATCAAGCAATGAGTCATTGGTTACAGTATCTCCATCATTTGTTATAGTTTTGATTCTACGTGAACCATTTAGACTAATAGGTACCACATTAAATGATGAGCTGACAAGTTTCAGTGACATGAGATGATGCATAGTCTCTTGTGCAGAGAAGTCACGTTGGCCAAGTGACTTCATTATCACTTTTTTTATCAATTTTGTAGGGTTGCTATTGTTGTTGCAATTACGGACAATAGAATTAAATGCAAGTTTCATTACAGGTGACTTTGGTTCACCTTTTGAAGCATATTTTGCAAGGTATTCAACACATGCATGATAATCAATGATCACTTGAATATCACAGTTTGCCCTCCAGCCTTGAAGCTGAAGTCGTTGGTGATTATTGAGTCTGCTATCATTCCTCTTTGTTATGATCTTTGCTTTGTATTGAGTGCTTCGATCTTTTGTATGAATGGGCTCAAACTCTAGTTTTGTATTAACACAAGGTTCAAATGGAAACTTAAATCTACATTTCAGTTCTGTTTCGTTTTGTTTCTTTCTAAGACAATAGTTTGTACTACAGCGAGTGTGCCTTTGTACAGTATTCAACAAATCAACATAATCTTGTTCAGAGTCTTGTAAACTTACAAGGTCCTTGTGACGCTTTTGACAAGGATGAATAGAGGGCTTCACCCATGTGCCATTATCTGGTGGATCTGGATTATATGTAGACAATAACCAATCTACATACTGACAAACTACCTGGGAAGCCTTTTTCCCATCCACTATCTGTTGATTGAGTTCTAGTATATTGACTTGCTCAGCTGTATTAGTGGACATTTCAGCCAAATAGCCTTTTAGAGCTGTTTCTGAGAGTTTACATAAACCTGGATCATTTTTCAGCTTTGCTACACCATGACAATGTATACTACCTCTAGCTTGATATTCAAATCTGTACCAGTGCCACTCAGCATCTAGTGAATTGTATAACCAGTATTTAATAAAACTTTCTAAACGCTGTGTAAAGAACCAGTCTGTAATATGAGGATTGTTAATCACATTCTGCCGTTTGTTGTCAGTTGAATTATTACTGACTGAGTTGCCAAAAATTGCATGAAGTTCAGGCCAATGCATATCAGCAGAGGAGAATGTGAAAAAGAATGTTGGAGCTCCAGCATGGGCTATTATTGCTTTTAAATCTTCTTTAGCTTTGTGCCAATAAGCATTAGAACCAGTAATGTTACTAAGATAGCGTGATATCTTAGATATAAACATACTTGTGTTATTGCTAGTTGCCATTTGCCGCAGCTCTTCAGCAGTCAAATGAGCTTCTCCTGGGTTTTGTTTTAGGAACATGCCTGTCTGTTGCAGAATACGTTTTCTTTGTATCATATTCAATGCCCAGTAACCAAATCTGGGGTGAGTAGCAAAGCGATATACCCATTTGTCATTCTTGTTTTCTCCAAACTTTAAAAGGTGCTTTACTCTTTCTCCGAGTGGTATATCTCGGCGTAATGATGGGTTAGTAGGATCACCCTTACCATCTGGAAATAATGTTGGGAAAGCCATTGTTGCTAAAAAGGGAGTTACATACTCGTTTAATGGTTCACTGCCAACTGTTGGCCAGGGCAAGTGATTAGAATCATTAGACAATTGTTGGCGCACAGCTTCTATTTCTTGCTGCTGACACTCTGGAATAGGCAGAAAACTACTCATTTCAGTACCCTCATTATAAACAATGTCATCTTCATTTTGAGGACCTAAGTCAGGTTCACATGTGGCATCCAAATCTATATTCTCTGTTTCAACCGAGAGAAGACCATGTGGAACACCATGTTCTGGTAAAGAATTTAAAGAATTTTGATTGATGGTTATGTCCTTGTAGTGTGAGTTATTATTAACAAGCCATTGTAGTGCATCAGCTACATTTTGCCTTCGCACTGTCACATCTTTAAAACTGTTCTCTTTACCTTTCATCTTAACAACAATAACAGATAGATCTTTTGGGTATCTAGGCAGAGAATGTGCTAGTTCAGCTATATCCTGAGGCAAATTGATACAGTGGCCTGAATAGCCCCTTTGTCCACCAGGTTTTATGTAAACTCGCATAACAGGAAGTGCACGTGCAATAAGCATTTCTTCTACTTGGGTTAACCCCTGCAGTTGTAAAGGTACTAATGATGGCACCATGTCATTTTCCTTAGAAAACTTTTTTGGTTGTTGTTTATCTCGTATGCACCTCTGACACTGGTAGTGATCAACCTTCCTTGGACTGGATTTCAATGGCCATGCTTCAAAACAGACAGTGCATTGGCAAACTGAATACTGATTGGACTTATGAAAATCGTTCATGTTATTTTGTGCATGTTTTTGTTCGTGAACTGGACCAGCAGAGCTCTCTTTTTGTCCTGCAGAAATTGTTTGAGACCTTTTATAACTGGCTCTCCTATTTGCAAGTCTCTCTTTTCGCTTTTCAACAGTTTCTTCAGACGTTCTTTTTCTATAAGAGTCTTTGTAACTTTTTAGTCTCTCTTTTTGCTTTTCAACAGTTTCTTCAGACACTCTTTTTCTATAAGTGTCTCTCTTATTTTTAAGTCTCTCTTTTCGCTTTTCAGCAGTTTCTTCAGACATTGTTTTTCTATAAGTGCCTCTCTTATCTTCAAGTCTGCTTGCCCTTTCATTAGCTGTTTCTGTATATTTGACTCTTTTCATGTAATTTCTGTGCTTAAGAAGTCTACCATGTCTGTTTTCATTGGTTTCTGATAATTTTCTCTTTATGCATGTGAGTTTGTTTTTATATCTACTGTTTTTGTCAGTCAATGTTGAAACATAATGCAACTCGTTAATATATCCAATAAATATTGTCTTTCGTCCATCCTGATCAGCAACAGGAGTTAAGATTGTACTTTCAGGTGAATTTATATTAGACTGTGTGATATGAATGACACAGTTGTATGCATTGGCCACAGCTTGCATTATGATGTTATCACACCATGTGCCTTGTTTTGACATTTGTTGAATATAGTTATTCCAGTGATCATTAGAAATGCTTTCAATATACAATTCTGGGTAACTCTGTAAATGGCCAATTCCAGCCATACGAATTTCAAGATGCAAGTCAGCAGTCCTATACAGTTGGTGCGAAACTGATTTAAAGAAACAATCTCCAAATCCACCTACATCATGTGGTATAAGTCCTATGAGACGAAGCCTTTCAGTTAAACAATCCCATGGTAAATCACGACTAACAGCATTCTCAGGAGACAT
Source organism: Porites lutea (assembly GCF_958299795.1). NCBI lineage: Eukaryota > Metazoa > Cnidaria > Anthozoa > Scleractinia > Poritidae > Porites > Porites lutea. The sequence goes on along the minus strand of NC_133205.1, from coordinate 24,207,802 downwards.
ACCTCCATTTAATTTTGAATTATCATTATGAGTTTGAGGAAAGCTTTTTCCACCAGAATTCATTAAATCTGCCACACAGATATGTGTTTGTCTACAGTTACATGTAGAATAGTTATCTGTTGTTGTAAATTTTCTTTTCTGTATGTTCATGTAAAAAACAAATTTACTATAATAATGATCATTGGTATACCAGAATTTCCAGGTGTTGTAATTTCTACATAAATTAGTGATAAAAGAACTGTCTGGAAGATGTTGTCTTACAAAAGACTTGATTCTATTCCTAGACTTCGTATTACTTAGTGCCTTTAGAATTATTTTAACAGGAACGCGAGATGGTTCCCTGTCCCTTTTCCTCTGACAATTCACTCTTTTCTTACGAACTTCAACGTTTTCAAAAATAGTTACACTATGATTTTCAATTTTCTCAGAAGAATAACTTGTCAAAGCCTTATCATGATCTTGTGAACTACAATCACCACTTATCAGCCCGGTAACCATTTGACTTTTGTCACTTTTCATTTGGCGCAATGGCCATCGAGCAGAATGACTCGGTTTATTTGCTTTGTGACCACAACGGGTCATTTGGCGCAATGGCCACCGAGTACAATGACTCGGTTTGTTTGGTTTGTATTTGTGACCGCTATGGGTCAAAGCACAATGGCTTGGTAGATTTCCTTTGAGACAACTTTGTGTCAGAGTTATCGGTTGATTTGCTTTGTTGTTCGGCAAATTCGAGGACATCAATTCAAAGCAGGAGAGCAGCGAAGGTCTTCGGTTTGTTGTAGTTCGGACAACGCCGACATCGGGCTTTCTACATGCTCTTGGAGTACTAAAAAGTTTCCTGGTAAGGCTTTGACAAGTTGAAGCGATGAACTTTTTAAGAAACATCGCATGAAGTTTGAGAAAAATAAATGAACTTACCGAATAATCCAAAGATATCCACGGAGGCGACAAGGACGCACGAGCAGCTTGCACTCGCACCACAGGTAACCCAGGCTCTGTGATAGTGCCACAGTACGCTTCCAGTAAAATTACAGTGTTTGTATGGAGTAAAAATATCATCCTAAAATTTCTAGGAAATACTAAATAAAGATCAATAAAACTTACTCTGCAGTTAATTGTTGTTGTCCTTATTGCTCCAACGAAGTTTCGTGATAATTTGCAGTAATTTGTTCAAATTCACTCTATCTACAATAATAATATACAAGGTAGGAAACACGAGGTGCCATTTTCGCCGACATGCTCTTATTCAACACAACTTTTTCCACGAAATTCGAACTCCAACGGAAAATAAACATGCCAGGATCGTAGAAATAGGATAGCAGCAGATATAGAAACCAATGAAGCTTTCCCAGATAGAGAAACGAATCCCACAGACTTTGACAAACTCGAAGAATATAATCCAAACACACTGAGAATACGCTCGCCGAAGCAGCCGGGCCAGATCAACGCGCGGCCAAGAAAATGAAGCCTGGGCACTGTACAAAAAAATTCCATCCCGGGGGTCCTGGGGTGACCTTTCTAGGGACCGATACATCATTTGCCCAAGGTCACCCTGCCCTGCTGGAAAAATACTTGATAGAAGGCAATTGTTCTTCCTAGCCAATCACTATGGCCTGTTATAAAGAGATTATTTTCCTCTCGAACTATATTCAGCTCCTGGCGCTGGTCCTCAGAAAGTTTATCAAACATCAATAGGGCAAGGTTATAGGGGCAAAGGAAAGAACAACGAAGGACGATTTACAAAACTTAAAACGAGCAAAAGATATAAGTGAATTTTGGCTCTTACCGAGGCATTTGTACAACAGGACCAAATTCAAAGAGAGGTGTATCACGATGATTCAGATATTTAACCGATAGAGCGTTCACTTGTATTGACAAGAAGTCGGCGTGTTACTGCCGCATTAATCGCTAAATATGTTAATCGCGCTAGTTCTTTGTTTACTAGTGCACGTGCCTTTCACATTCGTCTCAGTTATCGCAATTCATATTCTGTCGCAATTTTCTGTATAATTTTTGACATTAGTTTGTAAGCTTCACCGTTTATTTACGATAGTTTCGCTCGAGAGTTCACAGCAACAGTATCTCAGTCATCATCTACCTTTTGTTCAACCTTGTTTTTAGCCCGCCTTGTAAGTATTTCGCGTTGTTATTTCATTAGTTTCATTACTGTTATTTGCATTCCTTAGTAAAAGAAATGGGGCGCCTTGCAACTCCGCAGACTCTCCTGATTGTATTAATTTTTTTTAGCCATTTAAATTTAGGCGCGTGTGCGGGGTTTGCTCTGGCAAATAGTGATTGGCTAGGAAGAACAATTGCCTTCTATCAAGTATTTTTCCAGCAGGGGAGGGTGGCTTTGGGCAAATGATGTATCGGTCCCTAGAAAGGTCACCCCAGGACTCCCCGGATGGAATTTTTTTGTAAAGTGCCCAGGCTTCATTTTCTTGGCCGCGCGTTGATCTGGCCCGGCTGCTTCGGCGAGCGTATTCTCGGTGTGTTTGGATTATATTCTTCGAGTTTGTCAAAGTCTGTGGGATTCGTTTCTCTATCTGGGAAAGCTTCATTGGTTTCTATATCTGCTGCTATCCTATTTCTACGATCCTGGCATGTTTATTTTCCGTTGGAGTTCGAATTTCGTGGAAAAAGTTGTGTTGAATAAGAGCATGTCGGCGAAAATGGCACCTCGTGTTTCCTACCTTGTATATTATTATTGTAGATAGAGTGAATTTGAACAAATTACTGCAAATTATCACGAAACTTCGTTGGAGCAATAAGGACAACAACAATTAACTGCAGAGTAAGTTTCATTGATCTTTATTTAGTATTTCCTAGAAATTTTAGGATGATATTTTTACCCCATACAAACACTGTGATTTTACTGGAACCGTACTGTGGTACTATCACAGAGCCTGGGTTACCTGTGCTCGCACGAGGTATAGTTGCTTGCGCATAAAAATAGTTGTGTGCGCATGTCCACCAGGTGAGCCCGCAATTTCTTTGGCCGGCTATTGGGCTTAAAATTCGTGCGCGCGCTTAATAATTATTCAAAATGGCGCAGACTTTGAACATCGCCCGTCCAAGTAACCAAAAATCTCGAATCTTCACGCCTGGCATGCACAGGTATCCCATCGACCACAGGATCCCCAAAGATTACGAAGCGTTCTCCTAACGTCGAACGCAATTATTATCACTGGCAGCGCACAAATATTACGCATACCCTTTCTTCCTATTTTAAACATCTTTTTTGAATTTCTTGTCCAAGTTTAGTGGATATTAAGGAGTTAGATAGGTGGAAAGGTAGGTGGATCAGGGTAGGTTGACAGGTAGAGGGGAAAGGATGTTTCCTTGTGAACCGTAAGTCATAGAAATAATGAATACTGCAGTACAGGACAAATTAAGCAACATCACCCTGAGAGTTACAAAATTTGCTTAAGTGTAGATCACATTGATATTGATTGTTCGGTAATGAAGTGTTGGTGCACGATATTTACTTTCGTTGTAGGTCATATTTAGCTTTCTTTACACAAGGTTAGCCAGTACCCAACATTTTGACCCGATGATTTCCCTACGTTTACACTCAAAGCCCGCAAAATTTTTTAATACTGCGCCATAAATACGGCCAATCATGTCTCTCCTTATATTCATCTATAAGAATACTATCCAATGATGAGAATTTAAAGAACAGCCGAGAAAATCTTTGGGGGAGAAGCAGGGATTTTAGAAACATCGATCGAGGAGGGTAAGTACATTTGGCGCGCCAAGTGAAGGTCTGCGCTTCAGTTGGAGCTCTTTCGGAGAAAATACACAGATGAAAAACGAAAAACAACATAAGAGTTGAACAATGTTTTCAAATACATTTATTGTTCACAAGTAGTGCACACGTTTGTAAAGGAATAGAACCAAACTTGATTCACCACTCGTAACGAACTTGCGGCCGCCATGTTTGAACTGTTTATATTAAATTAATTGCCCTGGGGGGTGGGGGGGGGGAGGAACCTATTCATAGGAAGCCCCGCTTTTAAGTTATTATTTCACCACATTCAATAGACCTATTCGGCTAACTCAATGTTGTACCCAATTCGAACCCTTTGGGAATAAAACGTTTTGTTTCAGTAATTTCCATATCATTTAAATGTGAATGCCACATTATAATGCAAATATAAGACACAAAGAATCTTATTCCCTGGCGATTTGAATTGGGTACAACATTGAGTTAGCCGAATTGGTCTATGAATATATTAGGTGATCCTGTATTAATTTGCAAGCAGCTACCAATTTACGCTTTAATAAGGAAGTGATTCTATGTAGTCTAACTTAGAGAGAAATAATTAAGTTCTATTTCGTAGAGAAAAGCACCGTAACTCAAGAGAACCACAACCGTTTTCTAATGGACCGGACGCTTGTACAACCACAGAAAGAGAAACACACACAAAAAAACAACTTCAACAAAATTTATTCAGCGAAGGTAACAATTCCTGCCTCGTATTTCATCGGTGACGCCATTCAAACAAAAGCTATCGAGCATAACTTGCTTATGTAGTAATGTTTGTTTTAATTTACAAAAGGGAATTCTTCGTTCTTTGTCGTGTTTTGGATTTTACAGGGACACTTGAAGGAGGAGTCAATGCCATACACCAAACAACTTTTTCTTATAATTAATACTGGAGTCACTAAGTTTCTTTTTGACCGTTCGGCGTGTCTTTTTCAATTCTGATGCGCTCTCATCCGTTTGACTGTCAATATCACTGCCGCTAGATCCACGGAGATTGACCAAGACACGTGTCGGAAAGTCAGGCGGACTCATTTTGCGCCTTCGCGCTCGTATTTCACGAATTAAATCACAAAAGGATTTATCCACGCCGTCATAATCAGCCGCAGACGCTTCACCAAATAACCATTCGTATCGATTGGCTAAAGTTTGTCCTTCGCTTTTCGCCACGGTGCGGTGTTCTTCCAAGTCAGTTTTGTTTCCGATCAGCAGAAAGGGCACTGGGTCCTGATTCGCCCGGTCTCGTGACTCTTCGATCATCTCCTTGTAGCGTGGAACTGTGATGTAGCTCTTTCTATCCGCTATTGAATATATCACGATAAAACCGTCTCCCGTGCTCAGGAAATTTTCCCTCAGTTTAGATGTTGAATTCTGAAAGCGGAAAGAAAAAACTTGTAAAAAACGTAGCAGTAAAATGATGCCACCATGCAAATGGCCTGTTGTCCACATGTAAGTACGCTAATAGGATTTGTCAGCGCTAAAATGACTGATGACTGGTTTGAGGCAATGGATCAAGGCTTATACACTGGTGCGATATTTTTAGATCTACGCAAAGCGTTCAATGTTGTAAATCTTGACCTGCTAGTAACCAAACTACAAATGTATGGTTGCTCCTCGTCAGCCTTACTGTGGCTCAAGAGCTACTTGTCAGACCGTCGACAGTGCTCCAACATTAAAGGAACCTTATCTGATACTGGAGTATTGAGATCAACCTCGTTCCCAGGGTTCTCTCCTACCCGCCCTACGGAACGAGAGAGAGAGAGAGAGACCCTGGAAAACGCTGGTCACGTGGCTCCAGAACAAAATTAATTCTGAGGGAGGAGTCCTTTGTCTCACATTTTTTTGTCTGGTTTATTCGCAATGTTCACGCAGTGATCGTAACAGCAAGACAGATTTGCTAACCCTACTACAACGATAACTGAAACTGAGGGAAATTTCTGCATAAACAAAACTATCAGATAAAAAAGTGAATTACCAGAGGAGGAATCAAACACTAGCGTTGTCGCCGGTTTAACCGATGACACCAATCGCTAAAAATCTACGATCTTGAGTTATACACAAGCGGGTTATGGGCTCCTGACACAAGCGAGCTAATTTTTTGAAGGTAAAATCCCTGTACGTTGAACTTCCATATTAAAAGTTCCAATGTTTGTCTGGAAGCGGCTGGTAATCGGGCCAAATAAACCTACACCATTTGCGGTCTTAGCGGTTCGGCGTGACAACCCCCCGGGACAAAACATGGCAGTTACATTGAGTGCAAGGAATTCAGTTAATACATTTACGATCAAAGTAATATTTTCGATTTAGTGACTTCACGGAAAGCTATAGCCTAAATTTTCCACCCGATAACCTTTGTTATGATGCGGCAATAGAAAAGTGGTAAATAGATCAAAGATAAAAATAATTATATACCAACGCGACATGGAAGACAACAGGAAATAGTATAAACAGAGACAAAACAGACAACATAACCTGCATTATAGTAGTCTTGGAAAACATATACGGATACAGTATTTGTTTTCTAAAGTGGCCTCCACAACATAGAAACGGCACTTCAAATCTTATGCGTTTCGGTGTGAATACTACTACCAGGATACCTAAATTATTTTTGACTGTACAAACGGTCAATCCTCCACGATTTCCGTTACATGTGCCAAATGAAAGCATAGCTGATAAACATCCGATTAACATCCAGATATTCTGCAGGAAGTTACGCTTTCGCTGTCAGAGGATTTTGTGCATTATTTTCGGGGTTCAAGATCAGGTCAGGTACAAAGTTTCATGGCTGCACTGACCTGTCTACGCTCTGTAGAAACAAATCTCACACTTACCTGCCCCTCCCCCAAATCGTTTGTTCGCAATCTCCCAGATTCTGGGAGACACGTGACCAGCGTTTTCCAGGGTCTCTCTCTCTCTCTCGCTCCATAGGGCGGGTAGGAGAGAACCCTGGGAACGAGGTTGTATTGAGATCTGCAGTTCCTCAGGGCTCAGTTTTGGGTCCTGTCCTTTTTCTCCTATTTATCAACGACCTTCCCGTTATACGGTCACTTCACTCCATACTCAGATCGCGTTCCAAGTCAGATTGTTCCATTTTATGGTCGGATCGTTCAAAAGTTATAGTGTAAAACTCGACGCGAAGCGCGCTTTTTTTGGCTTCTGGCTTAAGGAACGAGGTATACAGATGAGTAGCGCCCTTGTTTTTGCTCGTGGCTTAAAGACTTGTTAAAGGTTCTGACTATATTGTGGAACGATATGACTATTAAGTGGAACGATCTGGCTTGGAACGATCTAACCATTGAACGAAGTGACCGGATACCTTTACGACTACTAGCAGAATTCATTTCGTTTTTCCTTTCATATGTAATGCGATAATCCAGGCGAGGTTTTAATTATTGCAGCCCTACTTTGCACAAGAAAGCAACACCCTGAAGGATTGTTGTTGTAGTAGTCCGCCAAAGACATCATGTGCAAATCGCCTATTCGAAATGGTTCGCAAAAGAATACGCGATAAGTGTGGACGGAAAATTAAACATGCGTGTGGACAAAGCTTAAATCCACGTAACCCTTTAAACCCTAACTAATTCTCATTAGTTATCCTTATACCTTTTCAATAGAAGTAGTGGGGAGAATTTGTTGATGTATCAATTAGATTCATCTTGTGTGATCATGTCCTTAATTCTCATGACCACTCTGTTTTATAAAGCAGTGATATTACCAGGAGAAATTTGTTGCTGATCACTCTTAGGGCTTAAAGGGTTAAAACCTGGTACAGGTCATGACGACCTCTACGTGTTAACTTACTCTGCAAGCTGTGTCTAGGACGTCAATAGTGACTTCCTCGCCATCTACTATCACTGTACGGCGATAGCAATCCTCTAGAAAGAACCGAAAAAAAGGAATAAACGAATGGAAGATATATCATTTCAAAGTCTTGTCTGTGGTATGATTTACACTCGGCTGGAATATCAACATTCCAATTTATTCGTTAACTGTTGTCTGCCCTCTCTCGGGCTGTCATAAAACACTGTAAATTTCAGTAACACTGGGCTTGTATGCTCTACCTGACGCTCGTACTGAGCACTGAGCATAACATTTTTGGCGATTTTTTTTTTCAGAATAGACGAAACATTAAAACTCGAAAAAGTTCAAAACGTTTTCAAAATTCAACCCAAAAAGGAGATAAAGGACATAACCAGGCGCAAAACAACAAAAACAACGACTAATCCTAAACAACGATATCTGCTATTGCTGAGTTTACGCAACAGGACGCCGGCAAAAAGAAGAGGACAGCAAAACGCTTGTGTGTGACAAACGTGACAGGGCTATTATTTGCACGTAGATATATAATTTGCAGTCTGTCTACTTTGAATTGTCGTAATCTTCACTAAATAACAATGTTTGTTGGTCTTTTACAAAAAGATCTGTTTTTAAGGAAGATGAAGTTTGAGGCAATTTTTTTTAAACAAAATTATTGTCACGCTTGTCACACAAGGTTTGCCAGTCTTCTATGCTCTCTCGTCCTGTTGCGTAAGTTTACTATTATTGACAGAGTAAGGCACTTGGAGTGAATTTCCACCGTCGCGTAATCTTTTACGCGCGTAAATGAATAAGAGGCATTGTGGCGAGCGGTGGCGTGAATACGTTGAAGTTGAACCTCGCTCAAATAAGTTGATCCTCGCTCAATTTTTACGTTTACGGGCGACCTTTCATACATTCACTAAAATTGCCTCCATCTTATCAACGCTTGTAAAAAATTGCTTGTAGACGATAGAATTGCACGTTTTGATGTAGGATGAACTTTATGCGCATGCTTCAAAAACAGGCGCCTGCGATATTTTAGGTCATTGTTTTAATTTTGATGCCTTTTGACCGTTTTTCCAGTTGACCAGTGGGGGGAAGGTTGGGGGGGTGGGAGTGGGGAGGGTGGGGGGGGGGGGGGTTTGTTGGGACGGTACTCCGGATTTAAAGTGACGGGGATGATCGAAGGATTTTTCTGGGTTTGAAATTTTCGATTCCGGGATTTTTTGAGGTAGGAAAATTTGGCAGGTTTTTTTTTTGGTGGCTTGATTTAAGAGGGGATTTTTTGGGTATTCAACACAATCTGAAGATTGGTGGTAGTACCCGCATATCCCGGCCACTTAGTTCTGCGAATAAAGTACGCCCTAACTTTTTCAACTTTATGTGAATTTTTAAGGCTCGGAAATTCGGCATGGTATTTTTTGGGGGTTATTTTTTGGTCCATTTGGGTTTTGTTGGAAGCCCTAGGGGTTTTTTGGGGATTTGACAGGAGCCCATAGGCTCCTGGTTTATATTTTTGCCTCCATTCGATCATCCACGTCTCGAGAAATCCGGAGTACCCCCCTCGGATGTCTAAGTAGGTAAAGGACAAACAGATTGTGAAAAGATAACGCAATACTAACCAATTGTTGGGTCATATTCTCCAATAAAACGGTGACAAAGAAAACGAACCAGCAACGCTGCAAGAAATAAAACCACTATTGTTAGGGGTTGTATCGTGATAATTTTTTTTTGCGCTGTGCTAAGATTAGAAGTACGCACGTATACCTCTCTAAAGAGGTCATACTCTCCGAACATCAGGCCCCAGTGGTTCAAAAGGTGGATAACGTTATCCACCGGATAAATCACTATCCGCTGGATGGCGCAATTGGTTTCCCTAACACTTATCCGTTGGATAGTGATTTATCTGGTGGATAGCACTATCCAGCTTTTGACCAACTGGGGCCAGAAGAGTATCATTACACTTTATTGAGACAACAGATCCTGTTTTACCATTCTAGTTAAAAACGTTTTCCCTAAATTTTGACATCTGCCTGCGTATAGTGCAAGACTCTTTCGCACATGTTACGGTTTTATTTGAGAAAAATACTGTTGTTCCTGCAGCCTGTGAAGGACTGAAGCACTCAACTCATTACAAGGAATCAAAAACGGATTTGGAATTCTAGGAATATTTACTTACAGAGGACTCGTTGGATTTAATTTAAATCCGTTGAACTTCTGGTCAATGGTAAGCTTATACTCGAGCAGGGCCCGCAACTTTAGAAAAATCGTCCATGCAACAGTGCCGATATAACCTCCTGAAAGCGGAGCTTATTGCGAACTCTAAGCTTTTCTTTTCGTTGAGGCTAGCGTGTAGATTACATAACTTTCACTACACCACAGATTTGTGGAAAGCCATGACAAAGATGCTTTGTTTTGTGAATGTTCTAGTATACGCATATATTAAATTTTCAATCCTTCCTTCTTCTTTTCTAATTATCAGCCAAAGGTGAGTGAAGAAAATTTAAGGGCGTATCTTTTGCATCTTGTTTAGGCGGAAATCCATTTATAGGTGACCCTAATCAGTAAAATGTAACTTTGCCGAACAATGACAACATCCGATGACTCGATGTCCTTGTTAAGGTCAGTTTTCAGGAATGTGAGAAAAATATCTTTGTTCTCGCGAGAAATGGTGGTTAATAGGAAGAAACGCAAGAGTTGTCGTAGACAAATTACATTATCTGGAGCGGCTGCATTTATACTGACAAGCCGAGATTGTTTAACAGTCTATATCAAAGGTTCCGGAGCACACCGACAACAAACAAACTGAAAAACAAACGGAAACAAAAAACGTTACGTTGTGTCGAGTAGACTGAACTTGCTATTTGAACCTTGTTATTGTTTAACTCAGCATGTTATGCGGTCATGTCATAAATGTATGCGCACGCGCAAGTCACATGGAAAGTACTGTATGATCAGATCGTCCTTTTGAAATATAGCTGTGTTTGGTTATCGAGATTCTGTTCCTTGTCTGTTCGCTTGTCTTCGTTCACCGTTCCCCTAAATTATCAGACTGTTATCTAAAGACCCACACGACATTTTGGTGCCGAGACCAGGATCATCCAACGCAGTATGGCGGAAACTCTCCCGAAACTAACCTCTTCACGTGCGGGTTATCGTGCTCACTTAACGAAGACCTTGAACAAGGCGAAGGATCTTATGAAGAAGGAGGCACCCACCGAAATGGATGTTGTATCGCTTAACAGTATCATTGAACAACTTACACGGAAGAAGACTATTCTCACCGGACTGGACGAGAAAATTGCGGCGCTCATCGAAGAACCGGAGGATCTCGAGCAAGAGATTTTTGAGACAGAAGAAATCCATGATGAAATTCTAGATACCACCAGCCAGATAAGTAGATTTATTCATGTCACAATATCTCCTAAGAAATCTGCTACCCAGCCTCCGTCCTCCACTCATCAGGAATCCCCACAAATGGTGTATAATGAAACCCCACTCGTACCAAGTAACACGTCCGAACCCAGCACTTCAAACAGTCACGAAAATACCCCACCCACTAGTCAAGCAGCCTCTGGGGAAACTGTTAATGATCAACCGAATTCTCAGCCACCCCTGAACACGCATCCACCGCCTCAGACCTCTCAGTTGAATGTTAACCACAGTAGCCGCCTTCCCAAACTGAATTTACCTACCTTTTCTGGCAATCCCCTCAACTGGCCCACATTTTGGGATTCATTCGAAGCAGCTGTCCACTCTCACACCACATTGGGGGGAGTACAGAAGTTTAGTTACCTGAAGGCCCAACTAACGGGGGTCGCCTCAAGGGCTATAGCTGGTTTCCCACTAAGCAATGTCAATTATGAACAAGCCATAAAACTACTTAAGGAACGTTTTGGGCAACCCAGTAAGATCATAGGTGCCCATATGCAAGCTCTCCTGGAAATTGCTAGCCCTGCCAACCAGTTAACAAGCTTGCAACTGTTTTATGATACCATGGAAACTCATGTCAGAGGTCTTGAATCACTTGGAAGATCACACGAAAGCTATGGGGATCTCCTCGTTCCAATTATCCTGGGAAAGTTACCCCATGAGTTGAGAAAGATCTTAGCCCGTGAACACGAGAGCCCTGAATGGAAATTCCAGGAGTTGAGAGAAGCTATTGTAAGGGAAATTCGAATCCTTGAAGCAGGTACCCAACTTAACGACACCCCTTATGGACTCACCCCAACAATCACTGGTTCTTTTCTCGCTCAAATACAAGGAAAACAGCCTCATTTGGGGAAATCTAGTAAACCAGAATCTAAAAAATGTCTGTACTGCAAGGGTCCCCACCCCTCCTACAATTGTCAAGTAGTCACTGACGTTCGGGAGAGATGGACAAAGGTTAAGACTCTCGGACATTGCTTCAACTGTTTGGGGAAACACAAGTCTTCAGTGTGTCAGTCAAAATTCCGCTGCCATAAATGTAAGGGGAAACATCACACAAGTTTATGTTTGGGCCCCACTGATCCTGCCATCAACCCTCCGACCACACCTGACAATACGGCTCCCACTCACAGTCCTCATACTTCTATAGCAGAGCCACCCTTCAGGGTACATACCTCTCTCGCACCAATTACTCAAACGAATATCCCAGTCAACAATGGCCCAATATCACTCTTGAAAACTGCTGTAGCAACTGTTGGCTATAACCATACGCACTGTGAAGCTAACATTCTATTCGACGAAGGTGCACAGCGCTCCTTTATCACGCAGTCCTTGGCTGATCAACTAGGCATACTTTACACAGAGAATGAATCTATTGCCTTGTCTGCCTTTGGTGCACACTCCTCATCCAACAGACGATTACCTATGGCCAACATCACTATCGTCACTAACAATGGGGAACACATACCAGTACGTGTCCTTGTGATTGACCAAATCACCACACCACTTCAGAACCGCTTTCGGCAGCAGGTCCGAACCATACCCTACCTAAGGGGTCTTCAACTTGCCCACCCTGTGACGTCGGACGAGAATTTTGAAATCTCACTTCTACTTGGTGCGGATCACTATTGGGATATAGTGATGGACACGGTCATCCGCGGTCAAGGCCCAACTGCTGTAGAATCAAAGATTGGCTACCTCATCTCTGGACCGCTACAGACTAACTGCGTCAATCGCACTGACACTGCTGTGAACCTGCTACAGACACTGTCTTCCACAACGGCGGCAGAACGTGATCTTGAACATTTCTGGTCTCTGGAGTCTATAGGCATCACACCACCTACAGAAGTGGATAACCAGGAGTCCTTCCTGCAACACTACCAGAGATCCTCAATCACAAGAATGTCCGATGGCAGTTACAGCGCCAAATTCCCATGGAAGGAAGATTTTCCCACACTACCTTCCAACTATGGTAGCTGTGCTCGCCGCACGCGGGCTATGGTACGCCGCCTTGCTCAGACACCTAGCCTTCTTACCTCGTACGGGGAAATTATCAAAGAACATGAAAGGCGTGGATTTATTGAAAGGGTTGACAATGTAGACAGTATGGATAGAGCGCACTACCTCCCACATCACGCAGTCAAGAAAGAATCTGCTACCACACCTATCAGAGTTGTTTTTGATTGCAGCTCCCGATCCTCAAACAACTCTCCAAGTTTGAACGACTGCCTTATGGTGGGCCCTCCATTTCTAAGCGATATGTGCTCCATCATCATAAGATTCCGATCCTTCACTTACGGCCTGTCCACAGATATTGAGAAGGCCTTTCTTCATGTCGGTCTCGATGGCAATGACCGAGACTTTACCCGATTTTTCTGGTTGTCAGACCCTAAGAATCCGGAAAGCGAATTTCAGGTCTTTCGTTTCAAGACGGTCCTATTTGGTTCCACCAGTTCCCCTTTCATGCTGAACGCTACACTGCATCATCATCTGGAAAACTACAGTACACCTGTGGCCAAAGACATTGGAAACAATATGTATGTAGACAATGTTATCTCCGGGTGTGACCAAGAAACTGACATCATCCGTTACTATCAAGAGTCAAGATCAATCATGAATGAAGCCAATTTCAACCTGCGCTCATGGGCATCCAATAGCCCACGACTTCGTGAAGGGGCAGAACAAGATCAAACGGCCGATCCAAGCACTGTGGTCAACATTCTTGGTTTGCGCTGGCACCCAATCCAAGACACCATCTCTCTTGCACCAAAGGAACTCGCCTCCCCTTCCAGTCAACCAACCTCCAAACGTGATGTACTACAACTTGCCTCAAGGACTTATGATCCACTGGGATTCATATCTCCAGTTACTGTGAAGGCCAAGCTCCTCATTCAAGAACTGTGGCAAAGAAAGCTGGAATGGGACGAGCCACTTCCCACAGAACTGGAAGCCAAGTGGAATGACATGGCCCAAGATATCCAAGAGGCTAGCAAGCTGATCTTACCCAGATGCTTCTTCTCACAAGTGCCGTCTAATGCACAACCAATCTACTTACATGTCTTTGCTGATGCCAGCCCTAAAGCATATGGAGCTGTAGCCTACATTTCTAATGGTGACCAGACCTCACTCGTCATGTCAAGGTCACGTGTTGCTCCACTGAAGAAATTGACACTCCCTCAATTGGAACTAATGGCGGCATCAATCGGTACAAGACTAGCTCATTTCGTAGCAGAAGCCCTCAAATCGAGATTTCCCAATATTACAGTCCATCTGTGGTCAGACAGCGAGATAGTCCTCCATTGGTTACACAGCTCCAAGCCCCTCAAACAGTTTATTGCCAACCGCACCAAAGAGATCATGACACTGTTCCCTGTTACTGTCTGGAATCATTGCCCAACCCAAGAAAACCCTGCTGATCTGCTTACTCGTGGCATCTCTACAACACAGCTTCACACCTCATCTCTTTGGCAACACGGTCCCCAATGGTTACCACTTGTCGAGCAATGGCCATCTTGGAATCCCTCCAAAATACTCCATCTACAGCTGTGTGACATCGCCGATGTGCAAGACACTGATGCCACAACCAGGAATGGGACGACTCAGACAGATCCGACGGAGAAAGAGCTAGGCATCCATAATCTTATTGATGTTTCAAGATTCAGCACTCTCTCCAGACTTCTCAGCGTAACAGCATACGTTCTACGGTTTGTGAAGAACTTGAAACATCCTGCAACAAAGACACATGGCCCCCTATCTGTACAGGAGAGGCAAGACGCCCAACGCAAGTGGATCCAGAACTCCCAAGCACTAATCTATGCAGCAGAGATTGCTAACCTTCGATCCAACTCCAGTACCCGTTTGACATTAGTGAAACAACTCCGCCTGTTCCTCGATGCTGACGGCTTCCTTCGTTCCGGGGGGAGGATCCATAATGCTCAGCTTGCAGAGTCAGCAAAGTTTCCCTATCTTCTTCCACCCAACCATCCCTTCACAGCACTGGTTGTCTACGAAGTCCATAAAAAGCAACTTCACTCTGGTGTCAACGCGGTAGTGACCATGCTTCGCCAAACATTCTGGATAACTTCAATTCGGCAGTATGTGAGGAAACTTCTTCGTCGATGTGTGACCTGCCGGAAGGTGCAAGGAACGGCCTTCAGAACTCCAGATCCCGCACCCTTACCTAAGTTAAGAGTCCAGGAAGCAAAACCATTTTCAGTAACTGGAGTTGACTTTACTGGACCCCTCTATGTGCGATCAGAAAAGGGTACCACCAAGAGCTACATTTGTCTGTTTACGTGCGCTGTAACAAGAGCGGTACATCTGGAAGTTGTCAGTGACCTCTCGGAGCGAAGTTTCCTGCAAGCCTTCCGACGATTCTCAAGTCGCAGATCTGTGCCACATCACATGATATCAGATAATGCCTCCACGTTCCTTGCGGCCTCAGATACCCTCAGTGACCTATTCAAATCTCCTTCACTAAAGGAACAGTTCAGCCGACAAGGCGTTGAGTGGAAATTTATCCCGAAACGCGCTCCATGGTACGGAGGCTTTTGGGAACGAATCATTGGACTAACGAAACGAGCCATTAAGAAGACGCTTGGCAAGGCATCTATCACCTTAACAGAGCTCCAAACACTCGCCACTGAAGTAGAAGCTGTCCTGAATGATCGCCCTATCACTTATGTTTCAAGTGATTGTACAGACGAAGAGCCATTAACACCTTCTCATCTCTTAAACGGGAGGAGAATCTCTTCCCTGCCTTATCCCATTGCTGATGATGATCCATCTGACCCGGACTACGGAGGTGCATCTGACATGAGGCAGCGTGTGACAGCACAAGCCCATATCCTTGAATGTTTCTGGAACCGATGGAGACACGAATACCTGACCTCACTTCGCGAATTCCACAGAGCATCCGGTACCAACAAGCAATCAATCAAGACGGGAGATGTTGTACTAGTCTATGACGAAGGTCCCAGATCATCATGGAAGTTAGCAGTTATAGAAGACCTGATTAGAGGAGGTGATGGCTTTGTAAGGGCAGCACACATTCGCACAAGTACTGGATATACCAACCGTCCTGTCTCCAAACTGTATCCTCTTGAAGTTACTGCAAGTCCCTCTTCCTCTAGGATTGCATCGCGAAATTCTCCTGAGCAACAATCTACCGTAGTCACATCAACTAGACCGAGACGAGCTGCGGCTACTGACGCCATGGGGAGAATTTCAGAATGGACAAGATGCATCCGCGCCCCCCCGGAGGATGTCGAGTAGACTGAACTTGCTATTTGAACCTTGTTATTGTTTAACTCAGCATGTTATGCGGTCATGTCATAAATGTATGCGCACGCGCAAGTCACATGGAAAGTACTGTATGATCAGATCGTCCTTTTGAAATATAGCTGTGTTTGGTTATCGAGATTCTGTTCCTTGTCTGTTCGCTTGTCTTCGTTCACCGTTCCCCTAAATTATCAGACTGTTATCTAAAGACCCACACGACACGTTGAGCAATCGTTGATGCGCATTCGAAAACTGAAGATGGTAGAGTAAGCAAACGGAACTAATTTACTCTATTTGAATTAGGACACTAAGGATTTCCTCTCAAAAGCAAGTGCAAAGCTATGAAGCTAGTAGTCCATGTTGTAGTACATTTTGAGCAAATGGCTGCGGCTGAATGCGTCGTTTTTCGTGCGTGTAAAGCACTTTAAAAAAAGAACTGACCAGAGTAGTTCAATAACCACTATCTGAAATTTCTTCTATATCATTGCGTAATTCTTCAATGATGTTACACATTGAAATACATGCCCAAATACCTCTATTATATTTCCGCAAATAAGTGAAAAGCTAGGGCGCTATTTCAGTTTTCCCTATTTTCTTCTCACATTATTACTTTAAAGGTCAGAACGTGACTTAAAGAAACTTGATTAGCTATAAATAAAACCACATCAAACAAAAATAAACCTTTAAAGATTATCGCCCGATAGATAGCAAGATAAATGCAATCATCAAAACTTGTGCGGATATTCACAAAGTACTTGATTGTTGTTTGATGATGTTTGCTGTACAAGACGCCGCCTAATCAATGTGACCCTGTTGTGCTATGAGTTGTCTCTTTCTTTTTTTTAGGATTGTTTCCAAAACCATGCATCGCAGACTATATGGCGGCCAATTTCGAATGATCATTGCTGGTGAAGCTAACCTTACTCCGCCATCGACAAACACTGGACAAAGGCGCTAGAATTGCTACCTTTAATAAAAACGTTCCTCGTTTCTGACTTAATGTGAAATGGCCACTGACGTTAAATTTTGAAAGTTTTCAAATTGGGCCACGGCTCGTTTAATTTTAAGAACTTTTTACGACATCACTTGTGCCCGGGAGGAGGGATAAAGAAATGCAATCAAGTTCAAACAATTTTCTATACTTGTAGTATAATACCAAAGAAAGCCACGGAGTGGGATGCTATCCCGTGGGTTGATGCTTATTTCGTCATAAAAGGGAGTTCTGACTTCAAAAGTTTATCAGTGTTCTTCCCTCGAAGCACCGTTTATTTTTACGCCCCATAAAAAAAGCGAACGTCTGTGTTTTCAGTTGTTTCCACTTATGTCTGGGAGCCTCGCAGTTTCCCTTTTCGATGCTTATCCATTTGCATGCACAGAACACAAAAACCCAATACAGTGACGAGTATCTGTTTTCAAATGAGATAACGCGTGCCTTTTAGCTTAGTGGAGCCAGACTTCAAATTCATATTTCAGTCGCTATTATTAAGAAAAAGTGTGGTAGGTAAAAGGAATTCGCCAAAGCAGGCCGTGTTGAAGAAAAACAGCAACCTTTTTTCCGGCCTAATTTCACTCTATTAAGTAGACACTTATGTTACGGTAACTTAACCTCCAAACACGAAGCCCTTTGGACATCTAGCACAGCTATGCATTATGGAACAAGACTGAATCGAAATCTATACTGTCTCGCCTAACCGCGGAAAACGGTTCCTATTATCAGCCATTTTGCCATGGACGAGTTTCAGGATGCAGAAAATGAAGCAAGACCCCAGATCCGTCAATTTTAAAAGTAGACGAACTTTGAGCCTTCATAATGAGTAAGACCGTTTGACTTATACATTCAACGATTCACATTTTCGCTTTCAACGTTTTCAAATCTCATCATTCAAGGGCTATAATTCACTGAGTTTCTGACTGTGGAGTAAGCGGTGAATTGTGACCTTAAGATAAAGAATACTAAACTGAGCAGTACGTTTCTGTGGCTGGTTATTTCATAGTCCTTATTCCGCCAATTACACCAATTGATTAAACCAGGATGTCTTTCAACTTGATTAAGGAATAAAAAAGTTTCATAACCTTGTTGACTTACCTGTTTTTCCTACTCCCTCATTTCCTAACAGGGCAATTTTGTAAACTCTCTCCGACATGACTAGAATCTCCGTCAAGATCCAGGTTGAATTCCTCACGCGAACAGAGGTGAATGAGTACTACACTTTCTTGGCAGACACGTAAACAGTAAACAGTAATCCAATAAAAGTCCCTTAACTCGTATCCCTTAAAGACTCCTTAAACTACACTGAAAAACGTCCTTTGTGCAACAGCTGCAAAAAGAGGATAAAGGCTATTAAATCTTTCAAAATATTTTCTTTGTTAGTCGATTCCGGTGAAGATACTAAGCAATTGACACGATTATAACGAAACACAAATGCCTATTGCTGATCTAGCAGGTCAATTTAATTAAGCGTTGAGTGGCAAAGAATGACCATAGATATCTCAGATAGTTAAGATGCCGAAATGCTCCCGGCAAAGTGTGTTTGACAGGTTTATTACGTTGTGAGGAGGTAATTCTACTTTGGTATTACGCCGCGATAACTGAAATTCTGTAAACTGTATTGCAGTGCCGCTAAATTCCGCATATTTAACTCGACCTTACCAGAACAATGAAAAATACTTCTCTTTTACGAAGGGCGCGCCTAGAAGAGGGTATAACGGAATAGCAAGAAATATAATTACCTCTAAAAGTGACTTCAAGGAGACAGAAGCAAGACAGAAATTTAAACCAAAGGCAAACATGATGCCACGATGTAACTTGATGAAAATATGCGTTACTAAGTAGCCCATGAATAATCCAAAGTACTTATCTTAGGATTTTTAGTGACGATTTCTGTGTACTGTATTCAAGTTCCCTAACAGCACCCGCCCTAATCTACCTTAATCTATCTCACCCTACTTTACCTTTCCGCTAATGAACAAGAATGATGTAGATGGGGAAAGAGAAATCAAAGCGTTCTAGTGCCAAACTAATCACCCTTCCAGGCTTGCAGCAAATTAAGAAACAGAACAAGGATCAAAATACATTATTCATTCCACTTAAGCATCAAAGACGATTCCCGGATATTGAAATATTTTCCAGCCGTCATCGGTGCAAGCCGTGTGGCACGAATTTTTTGCGGGCTTAGTGGGATAAAAACTCACCGGAGAAAAACCAGAAAACAGTTAACTCTTAGGGAACTGGTATATACTTAAGCCTTACGCAGAGTATAAGAATTGTGGTCTAGCCCTAGGATTAGTATGTATATTAATTTTGTGCTATTACATGATTTTTTTCAATTTTAGCACATCTCGCAGACCAACTGGATTGTTTACAGTGACAAAATAACAGCTATTATTATTCATTCCAAATATTTTCCGATTCTGATTGGCTAAAAACACACGTTTAATTCGCCATAACCAGTTACTGATGACCAAATTTGGAAGAATTTTGTGTTTAGAGAGGAAATGACGTCAAAAATGTAGCGTTCATGAAGGTTAATGAACCGTTAACCGAGAAGACCTGGGGACGAGGTTGAGTTGTTTTGGTTGTGAACTTGAAAAATGGCGGACATTTCACTCGTTTCAAGAGTAAGAACTAGGCGAAAAAATAACTAAAAACATGGTAAGAACAGCAAGAAGACAACTCGAAGGGCGACATCTGCTATTTGGAGAATATTTGCGGAGCTGAACAACCCTAAACATGCACTATCGAAGATGAACTTAACATCGATTGATCGATGGAGGTAAGCATGTGTTAGCCATTTTTTTAAACTAGAAACTATTTTGAATGAATAATAAGACAATTATTGAATTCGGCTTTCGTATCATATGAAGAATTATGGAGATCTCGGAGGGTGTTATCCGCCTCGGCCTACGACCTCGACGGATAACACCCTCCTCGATCTCCATAATTCTTCATAAGATACGCAGCCTCATTCATTAATTGTTAAATAACCGTAAACAGAAGAGCACAAAACAACCCAACCACGTTCCCAGGGTTCTCTGCCAGCCTGGGAGAGAACCTGGGAACGGGGTTGAAAACTAACACGGCTGAAAAGCGAAACGGAGAAGGGGTCGGGGATGGGTAAAGCTAAAAAAACAATTTAACGCCCCCACACTTTTCAAGTTTACCTCAGTTTGCACGAAAATCCTCATGTCATGGGACACTGACGGGAGTAGCCTCCACGGGGGATTCCCATATGAAAGGGGCGGGGATGCTCGTCGCCTCGATTAGGGGTAAAAATTTTGGATTTTGGTCTCACTTAGGGTGTTCTGGGCCAAACGCCAAAATATTTAGCCGTAAAGGTCTCTTAGGGTTGTAAGTTAAGAAATATAAAAAAACATATTTCCAATTCGCTATATTTACTCGATTCATGTAATCAAAGTTTAAAAAGGTCTCTTGGGGGTGAAAAAAGGTTGGGCCACGCCCAGATTGGTCTCCTTTAGGGGTTAAATTCAAAATTTCCGACGAGTATCCCCGCCCCTTTCATATGGGAGTCCCCCAGGGGAAGCCTCTTCCAGACGTTCAAATTGTTGGGGATAGCGCAAAAAGATGTGAACAGGAAAAATAACATAAAGGGGTGGGGTAGGGGGCTGTTAATAAGTCTCTTACCTTTATACAACATGAAAATTTCACTTCATGTGATCAATCGCTCAGTTGGAAGACTGTGAAATTCCTCCTTTCACGCGATCTTGTTCGGTGTCGATATCTTCTTCTAGGATGCCGTTATGAGTAAGTTTCAGGATGTCGTAAATGTCTAAAGCTTCCCCTGAAGAATGATAGTTACCATTGATAACAATAGGAAACAGACTAAAACGGTATTCAATCGAAAGGCAAAAGGCAGTGGTCCAGAGCAATTTAGTTAGGCTTTTTGACTGGTTAAAAATATCGCGCTATTTTCTCCAAAAATCAGACTGGTCGAGTGCTAACAGGCCCATCATGTTGGTTCAAAAGATTGATTACGCTTTTTTAACGCATACACGGGAGCGGGGAGAGGGGATTAGTTACCTGGCCCCAGTGGTTCTATAGGGGATAACGCTATCCACTAGATAAATCCCTATCCTGCAGATAACGCAATCGGTTTTGCTAATACTTATCGACTGGATAGTGATTTATCCAGTGGATACGACCGTTCATTTTTTGAGAAACTGGGGCCTGAACAGGGCCGTTCTCTGGCAGCGCTCGGTGGCTTCTGAGTGAAATATGGGATCTTGTGGTCATATGCTGGGCAATCCTGTATTTCACAGGTTCAGGGGGCTGGGCTCTCTTCAATTTTACTTGGAGCACATATAACTTTGTTGAAGGGCCTTATAATCTATTGCCTTTTACCGCATGGGCTGACCCGAACCAATAGAGACTTACATACAAGCGCTTTTCAGCGCCTCGCGCGCGCTTTTGCTCAATATCTAATAAAAAGTGGAAGCTGTCAAAAACAGCACTTGAATAAGTCTGAAACATCACAGCAAGAGGAAATGAACAGTTCGGGAAGTAATATTATAGTAGGGTAGGATAATAGATAACATTGTTTAATAATAACATCAGAACGGTACCAACAACACTGTATAACCATGGGAGGTTTTTCATACCTGGTGATATTCCATGTCCCTTGTGGAGTCCCAGAGGATTTGACGGGGTTTTGCAATCCAGGTTCACTTCTTTACGAAGCACAGTATCAATGTCAACAGCACTAAAGAATGCGACTGACTGAAACAAAACGAAACAAGAAGCCGCTGAATCTAATTAAAAGGTCTCTTAGTACCTTACCAACTCTTGCAGCCGACAGAAAAGCGTCTTAACTCTCGTTTTAGGAGGTAAAGGGAGGATTCGATATCGATCTTTTAAACATGTTCACCTTTGAGTTTACGTTCGAAACTTAATTAACATTCCATAGAAAAGGAAGTTACTTATTTAACGGATGTTTCGTCTGGTGTTGTTTGTTTCTCGATATTTCGTTCAAAGTGACCTTTAATTATTCTCTTAGTTTTTACGACGACCACCTAGGGAAGTGAAACAGTTATATCGCAATGAAGTGACCATGAAAATGCGTCATTGTTACAAGGCAACATGACCCGGAACTCAAAATAACCGCAGGCAAGAGATTCTTGAAAAATTTGGTTTAACAAAACCAGCGAAGGAGCCTCGTTATAGGTTCTGAGTGCACTACCTTTACATTGTGGAAACGCCACTAGTAAAAGTCAAAAAACGTATATTAATTTTGTTTAGTTCCAAAGATACGTCATTGTTACCAAGCAAAATAACCGCAGGCAAGAGAAACTTTGAAAATTAACTTTCACAAAACTAGAAAAGGAGTCTAAAAAAAGGTTGCTGAGTTATTACCTTTAAATTTTAGAAACGCTACCGGTACACATAAAAAAACCTTACATTAATTTTTTGATATTGAACATGAAGATGATAATGACAGAAAACTATCTTACAAGGCTTATAGGTTAACCTTTAGACTTCTTAAATCTTAGGCCAATATTATGAAGATGATAAAGATGGTGTTGATCAACATCACCACTACTACCATTTAATATCATTATCATCATTATTAATATCATCATCACCACCACAATTACCACCACCACCACCACCACTACCATTACGGGCATGATAACAACATCAACGTCGTCGTCATCGCCATCATGACTAGATTGCCACTCACAGCGAAAGAAGGGTGGGGTAATTCTTCGCGGAAACTGGTTAAACATCAAATAGAATGAGTTGGGGCTTTACAGTAGTTTATGACAACTGTCACGTCATATCGGCCTAGTTACCTGAGGAAGATCGTTCATCCCCAGCTTGTGTGCGAACATTGCTCGTGTGAGAAGATTGGTGATTTGCAGTGCCAGAGCCGCGCGGTACTTGTCTTTGCTTGATACTAGATATCGAACCTGCAGTAACAAACAAAAATTTTATACTAACCTAAGCGAAAATGTTGCGGAAAGTATCTAGGATTGAATGTTCCGATTAAGGTATTCGAGTTTGCGCACAACATACGCAACAGATATTGCACAAGCAAGACGTGCTTTTGCGAAGACAGAACTTCTGACCTCTGTTAGTTAAATTTGCCGTTGATACTATATATGTACCACAATTGTAACGATGCTGTTCCATTTGCAAGAAACAGAAACAACGACCTGATAGGAACAAGACACCAGATAAACTAATCGATGTTTTAAAGATGTGTGGCCACAGATTTGCAGGATACCCACACAGATAACTAAACCTAGATGGTGCAAAATAAATAACCTACAGGGCAGCCAACAATTGTACTTTGTCTTAAGATGGATTTCCACTGTTGGGAAGTTAATTCAAGTTCGTTGGGATTTATTTGATCAAACAGTGAAGTTTATAAATACCCACGACCTTGAGTATCGGTCTGGCTGTGGATCGAGCCTGCAGCCTCCAGCTCCACAGACCAGCGTTTTACCAACTAGGCTAACCCTCCCGCGGCCTAATTTCAAACTCTACACCCACCGATCCATACAATTCAAGATTGATTCGTCCCTTCAATGGCAACCAAAAAGCAATTTTCTATCTACAAGACAAGTTAAAATTGGATTGGCTAAAGGGAACACTAAAGGATTTTTCGTACAAGGCAATTTATCTTGGCTTAGTTTAATTTGGGTGCACTCTTGCAGACAAGAGTCACTGACCTTTTTCTCTCTTTTTTGAAACCACGGTTTATTTACCTTCGCTCTGTCCTGTCCTCGAACACCTAATTTTCGCTGCCTTGAAACGTGTCTTAAAACAGCTACTGCTCTTGCTTCATTAGGCTTACCTCGTCATGTATGCTGATACAGAAACGCCCGTCAATGTTGTACTTAGTAAAGAGCCATTTCATACAGACCAACATGAGGTGCAGATAGTCCACCGCAGAGCTTTGAACAACCCAATTAACTCGACTTGTCATGAACTAGCGAAGACAAATAGGTAAAAAAATAAAAAAAATAAAATATTGAATCTAACTAGAACGTAAGGACTAGACCAGCAATTCTAACCATCAATAAGACCAGGAATGTCTGTAGATCTGTCTGTCGGACGATGGGTATATATAGGTGGGTCTACCGAATCCCGGTCTGCCTGACTGTCTCAGTGCCCGGGCCATCCTTTTTAATGAGTGTTCCGCCGGTCGGTCACTTATCCGTTTATTTAACTGTCTAACGGTTGTTTCACCACTCTTCCTAAACGTCCTTTTATCTTTCTCTGAGTCATTCCCAGTTTTTATACCATCCAGTCTTACCTCGCTGCCAACAGCTGAAGGCTCAAGTGATTTGCTGATTCTGCAGCTTAATACAGGTGTTCTTGGTTCCTCGGACTGCGCAATGCTTTCTAACTTGTTAAACATATGGGACTCACTAAAAATAATAATAAAAAAAGCACACACACTATATGTCACAAAAAGCTATCACAACAATTACGATTGTCATTATACGCAAAAAGGTTATACTGAAACCCCTGAAGCTTATTCCTACGAGATCAACTTTCAAAGCATGATCCACAAAGAAAAACAAAATTCCATTGACTAACGGTTTATTACAAAAGAGCGTGAAACGCAAACGGAGGATTATCCAAACCAATGGAACAAGTTACACGACAGAATACCGCCACTGCTGACTTCTTGCAAAAAAAAGTTATGCACAAAGAGTGCAAATGCAAATAATTTTATTCACGAAGGAGGCTTGGTGGTGAAATTTGCTTGTCTGACGTAATCAAGCACAAGGGCTAATACAATGCGATAAAAAATTTAGCAGTTTACCGTAAGGGCCCATTTCTTTCCTCAGGAGCAAGTCTAGGTTCCCGACTGGATTTTACAGTATACACTGACAGTATTGCACTCTAAAACTAATAGTTACCTTCCTCCGCACCATCTTCGGCCGTCGTCAATGCTGTTAGCAGAGGATCTAGAAAAACACAAACCAGCATCACTTCGCCAAGTTCGTGTAATAAATTGTAGGATAGCAACCGGGGCCGGGTTTTTCAGGGCTGGGTAAATATAACCCAGGGTTAGTGCAAAATTTGAATAAAGATATGAAAGCTAAAAAGGCAAATTCTGTTCAATTCTCTTGGTCTACAGTATGATGAGAAGGATGTCCTAAATAGAATAGACAAAATACTTTTGAACAACAAAAAAGGAAACCCGGATGAAAATTTAACCCCGGGTTAGTGGCCTTTGAACAACTGGGCCCAGGGACCCTACGATCCAATACGTCACTGAGAACAGAGGGAACCGCAACTGAGTGAAGACAGAGTAAAATTAATCGCCTTGCCGTTCCCGTTTTCATAAAAATTAAGATTTGGCCAATTTACAACCTATTTGCGCAGGGACAGAAAAGAAATTTACAAAAAAGAGTGATAAACGTGCAGAACTGTATGTTGTTTTGATCATTAAAATTTAAAAAATGCCTTTTTTTGACGTTCACTGTCACTGTTACCGTCACTGTCGTAGTTTCGTAAGCAGGTCGCTGCTACTACGACGACGGCAGTGAGAACGTCACTGTGAAATGCATTTGCCTGCTTTCGTTGATATAGCCTGGATCAATTTGTCAAATGTAGCGCGTCTATGCTCTAAAAAGGGAAATAGACTATTTTAGAGTTACAGGTGGAAACGACGCTGGAGTTGACCTTGTTTTGATACAACCCTTTCTGGTTCATTATGTAACTCATGTTTTTCTTATGCTAACTAGTATTTTTAAGCATAATTTCCTCAAGAAAAGGAAAGAGGTTTGTATCAAAACAAGGTCAACCTCAGCCTCACGTCCACTCAAAGGCTGGGATACTAAGCCCACAACTGTAAAATGGTCTATTAAAAAGAAAATTCGTCCTTGTGTGTTCACGTCCCCTATAAAACGTCATATTAAGAAGTTTCACGTCGTAGCTGGTCTACCAGCCTCAAAGATGGGCAAAAAAGCGTGATACACATGCAGAGTTGTTGTTTGGCTTATCAAATCTATAGGTTTTTTTGATGTTCTTGATGCCGTTGTTGTCGTGGTTGCTTAAGCTCCCTAGTATCAATGGAACACGACAAAAGAAATTGCTTTCCTGCGATTTCTTTAAAGGGGCTAAGTCGTGGTGAGTTACAGTGGGTTAAACTTTTTTGGGTCAAGACTGAGCTGAAAGAAAACCAAAGTATCTTCAGTCATCTTTCCTCACGCTAGGAGCTCTAAAAGAAAAATATAATGCAATTCTCCAAAAGGCAAAACAAGGCATAATGTTTTTGCAACTTTCCATCAAGAAAAGAGTTGCACGTTAAAAAGTTGGCCCATTATTTCTCAAGTTGCTATCCATATACATCCTCGTTATCGAACAACAAACACAAACAATTATACTGCAGGTGGGATACTTTTTAGTTAGCATGTCGTGCATAACCATAGCTACTCTATCCGCAGCCTCGTTCCCAGGGTCCTGTTCTTTCTATCCCTTGAAGCGAGTGAGGGACGGGACGGGACGGGACAGGACGGGAAGAAGAGAGACCCTGAGGACGAAGTTGCTTTATGTTATGAAGACAAACGTTCACTAACCGTCCTTTTCGAGAAGTTTTCCTCAGCAGCTGGTAGTAAACTTTGGCAATGACGCATCCGTTTTCATCGATGTCATCCGTAAAGCCAAATTTCTCTGCCATTGCTTTTCCATATTCAGTAAGGTGAAACCTGTAATGTGCATAAAAATCTTAACATCACTACCTTCGTCTTCAAGAAAGGATAACTGAACTTTACCTACAGTAAGACTGTTGAATTAGTTCCCGAAACTTAATTTAGCCCAAGTCAAAGTTAAAATTTAGAACAGGCAGCTGCAATACTCGTTAAATTTCGTTGAAACACTAGACTGAAACTGAAGATTTTCCATGTTAAATTTCGTTGAAACACTAGACTGAAACTGAAGATTTTCCATGTCGCGCCTTCTCAACCAACTTATCTAACTTTTTTCCGAGTGTACTTCTTCGGCCTCAGCTGGCTCCAATATTTCTCATAATGCCATGTGCCTCAGTAATTATCCATTAAGGATCGTAAAGTAACCGCATAACACCGCAGAGAAGGCAGGTTGAACTAAAATCGCGGTTGCTTAAGTCTGTGAAAGCCAAGACCGCCAGTACCATGTTCGACTTGTGCCTTATTAGTCCAGATTTTGCTTTAATACAGATAATCACCAACGCGTTCAAAATTGCTTTCACTGGGAAGGTGACGAGGTTGACGATAATGACAAAGATAACAAATGTTGAACCCAGAGAGGAGGGTTGCAACAGTCATAGACCATACCCGCCATTTTTGCATGCGCTTTAGGGTCGATGGGATAAGAGCAATGCCACGTGGTATTTCAGGGGGCAAACAAAAGACAAAATTTGCCAATACGAGAAATCACGGTGCGGAAAACGTTCTTACTAAATTTCTTGGCCAGAGTTATATCACTCCGATCATCTAAGAACAATAATTCAAGCAAGACGTTTTAAATAATATACAAATTTCAACAAACCTAACAATACTTGGTTAATCGTAATTAGCTTCATCAAATAAACACCCCTGAATTACGTGAACCACCAGGTTCTGAAATTTTACAATTTAGGAAAGAGAGGTATTAAATAATTTGCCTAGAATGTACAGCCATAAATGATGCAAGAATAGAAAGCACATCAGTGTTACGAATCATTGCTGTTCGGTTGTTGTTTTTGCTTTCTTAGACGTTTTCTTCATTCACATCGTGTTGAGGTTTTTCATTTTGATCTTGATCAGCTTTTACTGTGTTAACTCTAACAACAGCATTAGGTACACCGAAAAGTCGCATCTCAATTTCTTCAGCGTCTACAGTATGTACAGTTCTGAACAATAACTCAATAAAGTCGACCCAGAACTGCTTCATTCTCACCACATAAATAATCGGATTCAGCAGCGAGTTTAAGAAACTTAAGACTTGAAAAGAAAGGAACACCGTAAAAAATGCCTCTTTAGCTGTGTCACTCGTAAATCTTACTAACATTACTGCAATCTTCCAAGGTACTAAACACAACATTAATACAGCTAGGATTATTGCTGTGAGTTTAACAGCCTTCTTATTTCTCTCACATTCGTTCCTTGCCCTTAGTGTAGCTTGCTGAGCTGCAACTCGCTGTTCACGTCGGAGATTTTCAAGAAAAACCGTGACATGGCAGGAAAAAGATCGCAAAAAGAGACAGAGTATTCGATGCAACCTTAGTGCCCAAAAAAACAGTTTCGTGAAGAGTAAAAGAACGGTCTGAAGTACAGACAAGAACCACGCCAATGTACAAGAAACAAGAAGGCGTCCTTCGGTGACGAGAGAGGGGTACCCAAAAGTATGCTTCATGGCTATGTACCGCTCCCCGCTTAGCAAAACCAAGTGGAAAAGCGAAGCATTAACCATAACTATATTATAACATAGCGCGCGTGCTTGCCTTATATAAGTCCTATTGAGCCGCTATGAACAAAATCTTTATTTACGCACGCCCGTGCGTAAATAAGATGACGTAAGCATTTTGTTTTACCTGGCTGCAGAGTTGTCGTCTTTTAAGCTGTAGTGCAGTTTTCCTTCTCTGTAAAATATGGAAGAAACCAGCGAAGAACTGCCCGATTTTTCTATCGGCATTGACCTTTAGGTCCTGATCCGACAAGCAGCAAAAATTGAGCCGAATTAAAAAAACTCGCATGTTGCGCGTTTCGCAAATTTGTCGGAAGACCAGCTGCAGCAAATTTTGGCCGAAAGACATTTACTGGGAACAGAACAGACACCAACTGGTCATCAACAACATTAAGAGGTTAAATTTCCGTTTTTATTGTTGTTTTTAAATTTGTTATACACTTTTGTTATCTGCGGACAATCCGACTGAAGCAGGAAGATTTCTCTGGCAATAACAACACAAATTACACAAGAAGACATAAACTTATTACTCACAAAAACAACTGCTGCCAGGTCTTCTCAAGAAGCCGTAATGACCAGCCAATGTTTGTAAATGAATATGAGTTTAAAGAAGGATGACACTCGTCTTCGCTAAAAACATGTTTTCTGGATTTCGCCGAGCAAAACGTAAACATCTTTTCAGCAAATCCAAACCATACTCCACGACTTCTTACGAACATGTTAGTATTTTAACTTTAGGTGAACTTTAAGACTCTTTTACCTTTGTTTCTGCTTAGTTTCCATTGATCGTTAACGAATAAAGAAGCCAATTTTCTTTCTCAGTTTTACAGAAAAGCTACAGAAAGAATATTTTCATTCAAACTAGATGATTGTGGTGTGTTCGTAATCAGCCAATAGAAGCGTTTGTTATTGTGTAGCGCGTTACGAGAATTTTGTAGTTAATCAAAAAGCAAGCATTTTTGTCAGCTATGTTATAAAAGAATTTGCTCATGCTTTTAGCTGTGCGTATATCGAGTTATGGATGCACTTGGGAAGTTTGGAGAGCACTCAAGAAGCTAGAGTTGCACTCGGCTATCGCCTCGTGCAACTCTTACGCATCTTTCGTGCTCTCCAAACTTCCCGCGTGCATCCATAACTCGATATACGCACGCTAAGCATGAACAAATTCTTAAATCACATATCTAAGAACTTGAAAAACACAATAACCACGAGGCTCGTCAAGTAACAACATGATTAATACCGCGGCAAAGGTAGGTTGAACTAGAATCCCGACTGTAAAGTCTGTCAAAGCCAGGAACGCCAGTAAAATGTTCGACTTGTGTGCTCTTAGTTGTGATTTTGCCTTAACAGAGATCATCACCAGGGCGTTCAAAACTGCGGTGACTGGAAAGGTGATGATGTGAAAGATGACGAGGAAGATCAGAAAAGCTACGCCCCAGGGGGAAGGGTGTTGTAGTCTTTTGCGGAATACAAGCTCAGCCTCGCAACCAGCAGGGCGTGTGGTACAACTGAAATTCATGGCTTCTGGTCTTACGATATCGGACTTTCTACTGCTCAATGAACTCGTTCTGGGCTTTAAAAGATTTGGGCGGTAAACTGTGTTGTTGTCTTCGCAAACATCTGCCACCCTTTGCCCTTTGTTAAGCTTTTGGTACACTGATCTTTATATATGCATTTTCGCATTAGTATGGTTGAATTTTCGGCCGATAATTAAAGTTGGATAGTATTTTCATTTTCTAAATATCTGCTTAACGTGTTAAGAAATAACATCGCTGCTTTTGTGAAGACTAAGTAACAGGGACGCTGGAGCAACTCTAAAACCGGGCGCAATAGGAAAGAGCGAAAGATACTATGAGGAAACAATGCAGATATGTAAGTGTATGTAGGATTTATTTTTCCGACGTGGAAAACAAAAACAAATTGTCCGAAATCGACGGAAATGGAGGAGTACACTTTATTCTGCGTGCTCGACAATTTTTAGTCGTTAATATGGCAAGCATGAAAACAGCAACCACGATATCGTCAATTTCGATATTTTCTTTGTAAAAACTTATCCTTTTGATTATTGTTTCTGTTGATAAGTTACGAAACGTTTTTTTCCTCTGCAGCTGCAAGTTCTATACGTGTAGTACGCGAAAAAACCCGCAGAAAAAAAGTAGTCCGCTATTTCAAACACTGGACAGACAAAAGTCGCGATTTAGTGATCGTCCGATTGATCAAACTTATTCGAACATTTGCTCATTGCTTGGTAAGCCTCGCATTCTAGTTGAAAAACTGATATTAGACTTTTAGGTTAATGCCGCAGTACATTGTCAAAATTTGGACAAATTATACCCACATTAATCAAATTTCTTTCCAATTTGAACCAATGTTTAGTCACTACCTCCTGTACATAAAATCACGTCGACTCGATTGTTACATTATAGTCCAAAGATGTCTGGGCACCGAATCACTTTCGTCTGTAAAATAACTGTGGGAAGGAGGAAACATTGCCTTGAAATTTGTCAAGCTCTAGAAAGGATAACTACTCCACGTATAATGTATTCAGGGCTTTCTTTTATTATAACATACGTAAGATTTTCGGGGTCGTGTTTTTCACATTTTTTATCACCAAGATATCTCAATACAACACTTCTAGCAACGTTCTAAAAAATACAATTAAAGCAATAATGAGAGAGCAAGGATTATGGATGTCCTTGTGAGTTTGACAACCTTTTAATAGCTATAAAATTTTTCCCTTGCCTCTTGTGTGGATTGCATGCTAGCCTGTTCTGTGAGTTGTTGTTCGTTACGGCGAATTTCACCGCAAACTGTGTCATGAAAGTAAAAGATCATCGCAAAAGGCATACTTGTAGAGGCAAACATGTTGAGCAAGGAGCCTCTTGCTCAGGAGAAAATACAACTGTCTGGAGTATGATCAAGGATCGCACTAAATCACTAGCAATAAACAAGCGATCTCCGCCATGAAAAGGGCAACGGTATGAAAAAGGTTGATTCTGGATATGCAATCCTTCTTGCTTAACAAAGCCAAGTGAAAGAGCGAAGCAACAACGAAACACTTTAAAAGGCACACCCAAGAACTTGCTTAGCACAATATCCACGACGCTTTTAAAATAAAATAAAAAATAACAATAACATGTGTCACAGCAAATATCAAGAAACCTAAATAGACCTAGCTAGGAGTAATTAGGTCTATCAAAACAACAAATTTGATAACGCCAGCTGTTTTTACAGTTTCGGAAAAAGGAGCATCATTTTAATAGTTAGTTCAACACAATTGTTGTTCATGCTTACACGTTTTCTTCAAACACATCTTGTTGAGCTTGGTCAGCTTTTACTCTGTTAACTCTAACCACAGCATTAGGTACACTGAAAAATCGCATCTCAATTTCTTCAGCATCTGCAGAATTTACAGTTCTGAACAATAACTCAGTGAAGGCGACCCTGAACTGCTTCATTCTCAACGCGTTAATAACTGGCTTAAGCAACGAGTTTAAAAAACTTAACAAATTAGGAAAAAGGCAAAAATTAAAATTGTCTCATGAGTTACATGACCACTAAAACTTTGACACAACAGTGACAGCAGCGCTTCCAGGTATAAAACACAATTAAGTGATAACGCAGCAAAGATTATGGACGTTAGTTTAATAGCCTTCTTATTTTTCTCAAATTCTTCCTTTGCCTCTAATGTGGTTTGCTGAGCTGCAAGTTGTTTTTCGTGTCGGTGAGTTTGAAAGAAAACAGTGACATGGCAGAAAAAGATCACCGCAAGAGATACACTAATGAAAATTGCTGAACCCCGAAAGACCATAGTTTTGCTAACGAGAAACAGAAGCACTGTCTGAAATAGGGATAGGAACCACGCCAATGCACTAGGCAACTACGTGGGCAAGCAACCCTCATTGACCAACTCGGGTAATATAAAAGAAAGGATTAGTCATGGCTATGTGCCGCTCTGCGTTAAAAAAAAAAAAACAAGTGGAAAAGCGAGGAAACAACGGACAAAAATACTAGCATATCTAAGAACTTGCCAAACACAATATACACGAGTCTCGTCAAGTAACAACATGATTAACATCGCGGCGAAGGCAGCGTGAACTAGAATCCCGACAGTAAAGTCTGTCAAAGCCAGAAACGCCAGTAGCGCTCTTAGTCGTGACCATCACTAGCGCGTTCAAAACTGCGGTCAGGGTTCGCAAATACGCCAAATTTGGCGTATTTTACGCCAAAATTTTTCTGATGACTCCACAGAGGTTACGGAGGGAGTCGCTTCGACTCCAGAAATTTTCGGTAACAAACACAGTTTTGTCCTTACCTTTTTCGCAACAAATACAATTTACGTTAATTATAAACGTTTTAAACCTTATTTAAATCATCAAAATTAAAGAATTATACTGCACGACAAAACGGGACGGGGGTAAATTACGATCAAAGTTTACTCGATGACCGCCATTATGGATTTGAGCCTTCCAGGTCAGCGGACCACTACAGCTACTTCATGTATCCATCACAATAGTGTATCCATGCCAGCACCACGTGCTGGGAAGTCTGAAAATGGCTTTTTTCGTTGTGATACTTGACTCCAAATATTCCAAAATGACTCCAAAATTTGAGAAGCAGAAGTCACAGTGACTCCACTCATCAATAAAATTTGCAAACCCTGGCGGTGATTGGAAAAGTGATGATGTTAAAGATGATGAGGAAGATCAGAAAAGCTACGCCCCAGGGGGGAAGGGTGATGTAGTCTTTTGCCAAATACAAGGTCAGCCTCGTAACCAGCAGGGCTCGTGGTAAAACTGAAATTCGTGGTTTCTCGTCCCACGATATCAGACTTTCGGCTGCTCAATGTACTCGTTCTTTTTTAAAAAAAAGATTTAGGCGATAAACCGTGTTCTTGTTTAACCAAACATCTGCCATCCTTTACCCTTTGTTCCGCCTTTTGTACACTGAACTTTTAATATGCATTTTCGTATTAGTAGGGTTTAATTTTCGGCCGATAATTAAGCTTGGATAATCTTTTCATATTCTAAATATCCGCTAGTTTTTGTGTACGTCCCAACATCAAATTTTTAGCAACGTGCAAACGGACGCAACAACTCCCAACAATGCTGGAAGTTGTTGGCCAACAATGTTGCATCGAGGCTTTCTGGCGAGGAGTGTTAAATGTGTAACTAGGAAGGTTGTGGAAGTTTCACGTTGTAGTCGTGCAAAACGCCAAAGAAATGTACAAAAAAGGTGTGCTGAACGGACAAAGTTGTTTTTTTGCTGACATTTTTTGCCGCGTTTTCGCTACTGTCGCCGCTTAGCATTACGCGATTTTGCATTTTGTTTGGGTTATAATATAACTATATATAGCGAGAGCTTCGCTTTTAGCCCTGGCTAAATCTATATATATTACAATGATTGGTGTAGCGTTCAGGAGAATAAAACCAACAAAAACAAAGTAAGTACTATGGAAGCGAGTTTAACGGCTATCTTGAAAACAAGGAACGGGGAATCGGTGAAAGGGAATGGGGAACGGGGAACGGGGAATCTTTAAAATGGGGAATCTTTAAAAGCGGGAACCTTTAAAATGGGGAATCTTTAAAAGCGGGAATCTTTAAAATGGGAAATCTTTAAAAGCGGGAATCTTTAAAATGGAGAATCGTTAAAAGCGGGAATCTTTAAAATGGAGAATCTTTAAAAGCGGGAATCTTTAAAACGGGGAATCTTTAAAAGCGAGAATCTTTAAAATGGGGAATCTTTAAAAGCGGGAATCTTAAAAAGCGGGAATCTTTAAAACGGGGAATCTTTAAAACGGGGAATCTTTAAACGGGGAATCTTTAAAAGCGGGAATCTTTAAAATGGGGAATCTTCAAAACGGGGAATTTTTAAAAGCGGGAATCTTTAAAACGGGGAATCTTCAAAAGCGGGAATCTTTACAACGAGGAATCTTTAAGAGCGGGAATCTTTAAAATGGGGAATCTTTAAAAGCGGAAATCTTTAAAATGGGGAATCTTTAAAATAGATGATATTTGAAATAATATTTATGTAGTCGTTGTTTCAAATTTGTAATTCACTTTCCTTCATGTTATCGTGGTTTGAAAAAAAAAACCCTCATAAAATGGGTTTTCTCAAATTCAATAAAATGTGCTAAATGTGCTTCGAATGATTAATAAAGCTGACATTAGTCCAACCTAACAAACAGTGTCCTTTTGTTCTAAATATTTAAAGATTGACCCGCTTTTAAAGATTCCCCGTTTTAAAGATTCCCGCTTTTAAAGATTCCCCGTTTTAAAGATTCCCGCTTTTAAAGATTCCCCGTTTTAAAGATTCCCGCTTTTTAAGATTCCCCATTTTAAAGATTCCCCGTTTTAAAGATTCCCGCTTTTAAAGATTCCCCACTTTAAAGATTCCCCGTTTTAAAGATTCCCCATTTTAAAGATTCCCGCTTTTAAAGATTCCCCGTTCCCCGCTCCCCATTCCCATTCCCCCATTCTCCGTTCCTGGTTTTAAAGGTAGCCGAGTTTAACGGCCTTCTTAAGCCCTGGCCCACGAAGCTCGTCATCAAAGAAACAGATCGAACCGCCTTTTTGTGCCATAATTTAAGAGAGAAGATTATTATATAATTCTTTTCCCCAGAATGTTTACAACTGTACATGATACCAGGATAGGAAGTACGTCAGTTTTATGATTGTTGTTGTTGCATAGACATTTTGTTTATTCCCCGCACATTTTGTTAAGGTTGTCCTTCTTGTCTTGTTTCAGCGTTTACTCTAACCATGGAGTTAAGAACTCGCAAAAATCGCGGCTTCTCAGTTTCTACGTTGGTTCTAAACACCAACTCAATAAACGCTACCCTAAACTGATTCATTCTCAGTGCGTAAATAACTGGGTTGAGCAACGAGTTGAAGAAACTTAACGAAAGAGAAAAAAAGAAAAACATAACTAGTGCTTCATGAGTAATATGAGTTATATCACTATGATAGCTTAACAGAACAATCTTGGCAACGTTTACAGGTGTAAAACACAATAATAACGCGGCAAGAATTATGAAGGTTAGTTTAACAGCTTTCTTATTTCTCTCAAATTGTTTCCTTGCCTCTGGCGTAGTTTGCTGATCTGTAACTAGCTTCTCGTGTCGGCGAATTTCACGGCAAACAGTGAAATGGCAGAAAAAGATCACAACAAGTGATAGACTGGTAGAAATCATCACGCTGCGCAATAACACTGTTTTGCTAACGAGAAGTAGAACTGTCTCAAATACGGAAAACAACCACGATAATAGACTAGCAACAAGCAAGCGACCCTCAGTCACGAGACTAGGGTACGAAAAAGTGTGTTTCATGGCTATGTACCGCTCCAAACTTAGCAAAACCAGGTGGAAAATTGATGAATTAAGCAGCACTATTAAAGCATATCTAAGAACCTGCAGAACGCAATATCCACGAGGCTTGTCAAGTAACAACATGATTAACACAGCGGCGAAGGCAGGTTGAACTAGAATCCCGACTGTAAAGTCTGTCAAAGCCAGAAAAGCCAGTAAAACGTTGGACTTGTGTGCTCTTAGTCGAGATTTTGCCTTAACAGAGATCATCACCAATGAGTTCAAAACTGCGGTGATTGGAAAGGTGATGATATTAAAGATGACGAGGAAGATCAGAAAAGCTACGCCCCAGGGCGGAAGGTGATGTAGTCTTTTGCCGAATACAAGGTCAGCCTCGCAACCAGCAGGGCTTGTGGTAGAACTGAAATTCATGGCTTCCCCGCCGTCTTGAGATATCGGACTTCCTGCTTCTCAATAAACTCGTTCTGGGTTTTAAAAGATTTGGGCGGTAAACTGAGTTTTTGTCTTAGCAAACATCTGCTATCCTTTACCCTTTTGTTAAGCTTTTTGTACACTGATCTTTTACTATGCGTTTTCGCATTAGCATGGTTTAATTTTCGGCCGATAATTAAGTTTGGATAATTCTTTCATTTTCTAAACAAACGCTTAACGTCTTTAAAAAAACTGGTTGCATAATACAAGCTACGTCACTGCTAAGATAAGAAAAACGCTAAGGCAATTCTAAAACCAGGCGCAATTAGGACGAGCGAGAGATGAAAGAGCAAACAATACGAATACGTAAGCGTATGTAGGATTTCTTTTTCCGACGAGGAAAATAAGAATAAATTGTCCGAAAACCGACGGAAATGAAGCTATTTTTATTAATTTACAGTTTGCCCTGCGTGCTCGACACAATTTTGTTGTTAACAGTTCTTGCACGAAAACAATTACATTCCACTTGCGTAAAACTACTAGGTTAATGTTTTTCGCTTAGTAATTTTTTGTTTGCATCAAGCAACGATAGAAAATGGAATCCGTTCGATCCTATGGCAAGCATGAAAACAGCAACCACTGCGATAACGATAATTTGGATGATGTATCAGTAATTAATTATCCTGTTTATTATTGTTATTGTAAATACTTTAGAAAAGGAAAACGCTGTTCTTTTGCAGCTGCAATAAATTCTTCACATGCAGTTCACGAAGTGCCCGCCAAAAAAAAGTGCGATATTTCAAATATTCAGGACTGTCACAATAGTCGCGATTTGATTTTCCGATCGATCAAACTTAATCATTTGTCTATTTATCTAGAAAAGCCTCACATTTATATTTATCTATTTATCTATTTTATTTTTGCCACACAAAATGTACAAGGAAGATAGAAAAAAATACACTACAGAACGAAAGTGGCGAGGAATCCTTAACAGAAACCACAGGGCCTATAACAGTACTGTTACAACGTAAGGCTTCATCAATTACAACTCATCAGATGGCTACACATGCACAGCTATGACAATCATTTTGGCAGCCAAAAATAAATTTATATTTAAAATGCAAACTTAAAGATGAGTCAAAAGTAGGTTGGGTTTGATCGTCCGGGTGAACGTTGTCCTGAATAGGACTGTTGTTGTTGACAGTGACTGACGTTTCGACAACCCGTGCGGTAGTCATCTTCAGAGTCAAAGTGAGTTGTATCACGTCAGTTGATGGTATTATACTCTGGTTATTGATCTGATTGGTCAATTACGTCGCGATGTCATTGGTCGTCTGTCAGTTAAGCCGTAATGTTATTGGCTATGAAGACTCGTAATCAGTAACAGGTGCGTTTCGATCCGTCTATTGTCACAGTTAAACAGTCGTCTAATGTTAGTCAAATTGTCAGTTCTCCAGTCGTTCTCTCGTAGTTAGAGAGAAAAAGCTAACAAAAGCTAAAGAAAGCCAGACGTATGAATCTGTTAAAAACCAGAACAAACTCAGTAAGTTGGAAATTTCGATATCGTAAGACTATAGGCCATGAATTCCAGTTCTTACACGAGCCCTACTGGTTGCGAAGCTGACCTTGTCTTCGGAAAAAGACTGCAGCACCCTTCCTCCTTGAGCGTAGCTTTTTTTATCTTTCTTATAATCGTTAACCTCCTCACCTTTCCAGTCACCGCAGTTTTGAACGCGCTTGTGATGATCTCTGTTCAGACAAAATCACGACTAAGAGCGCACAAGTCCAACGTTTTACTGGCGTTCCTGGCTTTGACAGACTTTACAGTCGGGATTCTAGTTCAACCTACCTTCGCCGCGATGTTAATTATGTTGTTACTTAACGAGCCTCGTGGATACTGTGTTCTGAAAGTTCTTAGGCATGTGACTGTTGTCGTCATTGCTTCGCTTTTTCACTTGGTTTTGCTAACAGGGGAGCGGTACATTGCCATGAAGCATCCTTTTTCTTACCTTTCCTTCGTCACCGAAGGACGCTTGCTTTTTACCAGCGCAATGGCGTGGTTCTTGTTCATTTCTCATTCTGTTATTTTACTCGTAAGCAAACCTGTGTATATGCGCTGCGTAGGCATATCCAGTATTCTATCGTTTGCCGTTATTTCTTTTTGCTATCTTACTGTTTTTGGTGAAACCCGTCGACACGAACGGCAACTTGCAGCTCAACAAGCGACACCGGAGGCAAGGGAAGAATTTGAGAGAAATAGAAAGGCTTTTAAACTCACATCTATAATCCTTGTTTTACTGATTTTATTTGTTTTAATACCGGGCACTTTGCCAGTTGTTCTACTTAATTACCGTGAATTCACTCCAGAGGCGGTGTATTTGTTTTTCTCCTTTACTATGTCGCTAGTTTTCTTGGACTCGCTTCTCAACCCGATTGTTTACGCGTGGAGATTGGGACAATTTCGGGTCGCAGTTATTGAGTTATTGTTCAGAACTGTAAACATTGTCGACGCTGAAGAAATTGAGATGCGATTTTTTGGAGTACCTAATGCTGTGCTTAGAGTTAACAGAGTCAAGGATAAGCAAGATCAAGAAGAGCAAAATCAACAAAATATGACGGTTGAAAATGTGTAATCCGGCAATAGCAAACGCAACAGTAATGTTCTGCCTTAATTATGAAAAACATTTGCCTTGAAGAAGAATTGAACAGTGACTTGAACTCTTTAAAATGCCAATTACCAACATGGTAAACAAGCACTTCAGTTCATTTATTTGCAATTATTTTTCATTAATTTTATTTTTGCGTTTATTAATGGCTCAAATCCCCCGGCTTATTTTTCTTAACCAGCTAACTTTGACCAAATAAAGCCGTCTCACCTTGCTCCTCGCCTTAAGGGACGTCTTCCTTTACAAGGTGTCATGAGACAAGCCGTGTTGGTTGCGAAGCTGCAAAAGCTGACGAAAACAAAATCAAGAAGGACTAGCTGAAAAAAGGATGAAATGTGCGCGAAAAACAGTGACCATCATAACTTTGATGTGGTGACTTAACACGAAAACTATGTTGTTAGAACACTGAACTGTTCAGCTCCTCAATTCATTTGAAAATATACAGTAGTTAGTGACTCAAGATAGCATTTATTGATTTAAAAAAATCACTTATTACAAATCTGTTGTAAGTTGTGTTTGTAAAATGTATTTGAAAATAATTTGTTTAATGTGAGTATAATTTGTCCATATTTTGAAGTGGGCGGCAGTGGTTATGGTTATAGTTGTAATTTATAAAATAATCTGATTTAACGTTTACAAGTAAACTAAAGATTTATCAGCTATTCAACTAGAATGTTTACATGTTTATGTTGACAACAAGCACATTGAACAAGTTAAGGAAACAGTTTTTCTTGGCGTTGTTCTTAATGAAAATCTGAATTGGAAACTAAGTCCATATTCCACATGTGGCGAACAAATTTTCAAAATCTATCGGAAAAATATATAAATCTAGTGTTATCCTTTCCAAATCTGGTCTTAAAAGCTTGTACTATTCTATATATGGTATATCCTTATCTCTTTTACTACAACATCGTCTGGGCTTCCACTTATAAAACAAACCTGCGTCATCATGTGACTCTACAAAAGCTCGTGATCAGAAATATAATAAATCTGCCTTTGATGCCTCTTCAGATCCCATCTACAAGGAGCGTCGTATGTTAAAACTTCGTGATATTCGGTTTCTTGAATTAGGCAAATTTATGTTTTCTTATAAACACTCACTTTTACCCATTAGGTTTAGAAATACCTTTCCTCTTAATAATCAAACCCATAACTACAATACAAGAAATGCTGTTGCTTTAAAGTTACCCTTCTGTAGAAGAAGCACTAGACAATTTTCTGCAAGCTTTCAGGAGAGGGTCCTAAATACTTCAAGTCCTTAGATAATGACATTTGTAACTCAATCTCTCCTTCTTTCTTTAAAATCAGTCTGAAAAATTATTTTGTTAACAGCTATTAGTCAACAAGAATTGAATAGTTTCATTATCATGGATAAAGTTTACCTGTCCTCCAATTACAATATTTGTCGGTTGTAATATAGCCTATGTTTGCCGTAATTTTAGTATTTATTAATTTACAAACTGATTGTTGTTACTCGTTTACTGTATCTTCCCATGTTCTTTTTTGGAATTAATTGTCATAGCTGTGCATGTGTAGCCATCTGATGAGTTGTAATTGATGAAGCCTTACGTTGTATCAGTGCTTTTATAGGCCCTGTGGTTTCTATTAAGGATTCCTCGCCACTTTCGTTCTGTAGTGTATTTTTTTCTTTCTTTCCTTGTACATTTTGTGTGGCAAAAATAAAATAAATAAATAGATAAATATAAATGTGAAGCTTTTCTAGATAATAGACAAGTGATTAAGCTTGATCGATCGGAAAATCAAATCGCGACTATTGTGACAGTCCTGAATATTTGAAATATCGCACTCTTTTTTGGCGGGCACTTCGTGAACTGCATGTGAAGAATTTATTGCAGCTGCAAAAGAACAGCGTTTTCCTTTTCTAAAGTATTTACAATAACAATAATAAACAGGATAATTAATTACTGATACATCATCCAAATTGTCGTTATCACAGTGGTTGCTGTTTTCATGCTTGCCATAGGATCGAACGGATTCCATTTTCTATCGTTGCTTGATGCAAACAAAAAATTACTAAGCGAAAAACATTAACCTAGAAGTTTTACGCAAGTGGAATGTAACTGTTTTCGTGCAAGAGCTGTTAACAACAAAATTGTGTCGAGTACGCAGGACAAACTGTAAATTAATAAAAATAGCTTCATTTGCGTCGGTTTTCGGACAATTTATTCTTGTTTTCCTCGTCGGAAAAAGAAATCTTACATAAACTTTCGTATTCGTATTGTTTGCCCTTTCATCTCTCGCTCGTCCTAATCGCGCCTGGTTTTAGAATTGCCTTAGCGTTTGTCTTATCTTAGCAGTGACGTAGCTTGTATTATGCAACGCGTTTTTTTTAAGACGTTAAGCGGATGTATAGAAAATGAAAGAATTATCCAAACTTAATTATCGGCCGAAAATTAAACCATACTAATGCGAAAACGCATATTAAAAGATCAGTGTACAAAAGCTTAACAAAAGGGTAAAGGATAGCAGATGTTTGCTAAGACAAAAACTCAGTTTACCGCCCAAATCTTTTAAAACCCAGAACGTGTTTTAGTTGAGAAGCAGGAAGTTTGATATCTCAAGACGGCGGGGAAGCCATGAATTTCAGTTCTACCATAAGCCCTGCTGGTTGCGAGGCTGACCTTGTATTCGGCAAAAGACTACATCACCTTCCGCCCTGGTATGGGGCGTAGCTTTTCTGATCTTCCTCATCATGTTTAATAACATGTGACAACAGTCACATGCCTAAGGACTCTCAGAACACAGTATCCACGAGGCTCGTTAAGTAACAACATAATTAACACCGCGGCGAAGGCAGGTTGAACTAGAATCCCGATTGTAAAGTCTGTCAAAGCCAGGAACGCCAGTAAAACGTTGGACTTGTGTGCTCTTAGTCGTGATTTTGTCTGAACAGAGATCATCACAAGCGCGTTCAAAATTGCGGTGACTGGAAAGGTGAGGAGGTTAACGATTATAAGAAAGATAAAAAAAGCTACGCTCAAGGAGGAAGGGTGCTGCAGTCTTTTTCCGAACACAAGGTCAGCTTCGCAACCAGTAGGGCTCGCGTCAGAACTGGAATTCATGGCTTACAGTCCTACGATATCGAAATTTCCAACTTACTGAGTTTGTTCTGGTTTTTAACAGATTTTGGCGGTCAATTTGTCTTTTCATACATCTGGCTTTCTTTAGCTTTTGTTTAGCTTTTTCTTACTAACTACGAGAGAACGACTGGAGAACTGACAATTTGACTAACAATAGACAACTGTTTAACTGTGACAATAGACGGATCGAAACGCACCAATTACTGATTACGAGTCTTCATAGCCAATAACATCACGGCTTAACTGACAGACGACCAAGATATCGCGACGTAATTGACCAATCAGATCAATAACCAGAGTATAATACCATCAACTGACGTGATACAACTCACTTTGACTCTGAAGATGACTACCGCACGGGTTGTCGAAACGTAAGTCACTGTCAACTACAACTAAACAGTCCTATTCAGGACTACGTTCACCCGGACGATCAAACCCAACCTACTTTTGACTCATCTTTAAGTTTGCAGTTTAAATATAAATTTATTTTTGGCTGCCAAAATGATAAATAAATCTTCTTTTTTACTAAACATCTGCTACACTTCTCAAGATACCATAAAAGACGCTAGGATTTGCTTTTGTTAGAGGTCATTAGCCAAGAAAACAGGTACGCCGGGGCAATTCTAAAACCAGGCGCAATTAGGAAGAGCTAACAATGAAAAAGTAGAGGGCAATGCGGAATCTTAAGTACAGTAATTACTTAGGGTTTCTTTACCGGCAAGGAAAACAACAAAATGTACGAAAATTAAGGGAAATGAAGCTGTTTCTATTAATTTAAATTGTATTCCTTGTCGATCATTTGTTTATCCCCTAATAAAGCCTCACATTCTAGTCTACTAGCTGATAATTTTTTACTTTAAGTTTTAATGTTAACATTTTAATGCCGATAACGATCAAACAGCAAGATGTTCAATGCTACCGTAGACTACCAAAAAGTGGACATACTATGCCATATATAAAAGAAATATATGTTCAAATATATCCGGAATGGGCGACATCGAAAAAGAAAACTATTGTCAGTTATAATTATTTCAAACCAACTTAAGGGAATATCTGAGTATTAACTATGGTTCAGCCTCACGTTTTAGTAAGCTTTTTGACTGTTAAAACGAAACAGTGATATAACAACTGAACGATAATAATAATAATAATAATAATAATAATAACACCTCACAACTATAAAACTCTGCAATGATACAGTTCCAGAAAAGAGAGCAAAATTATAATTATATCAGCATTAATTAGATTTATTTTCAAACAAGAAGCAAAAATTACAAGTTGCAAACAGTGATTCCTTTAAATAACGATATGGTTGAGGTGTATTTAGTGCAGATACACTAGATTACTAAAATGTTCGGTGTTCCTAGCACATCAGTAAAGTTGTGAATGTCACTGTTGCTTACTTTACTTTTTGAATTTGTCCTACGTCATTTTGTCCAGCTTAAGCTCTGGCCTCATCGTGTAATGCTTCGGAAAAAAAACCCAACACTCTGTTTCTTCAGCTTGCAGTTTTAAGCACAAACTCAATAAAAGCGACCCAAAAGGACCTATATCTTATCGCAAAATTCGGATTGAGCAGAAAGCTTCAAAAATTTTAAAAATCCACCAAATAAGAAAGGAGGAAAACATCCTTACTAAATTTCTCGGCTAGAGTTATATCATTACGATCACCTAAAAACAATAATTCAAGCAACGTTGTGAAGAATTTTTTTTTTTCTTTCAAATTCTTTGCTGACCTGCAGGTTGTTGTTCGTTAAGGCGAATTTCACGGTGGGAAAAGGTGGGAAAGCTAAACATTAACCAGGACTATAACCACATAAATTACCTAAGAACGTGCAGAACACATGTCCACAAGGGTCATCAAGAAACATCATTAACAAGCGGCGAAGGTGGGTTGAACTAGAATCCCGACTGTAAAGTCTGTCAAAGCCAGGAACGCCAGCAAAATGTTGGATTTGTGCGCTCTTAGTCGTGATTTGGCCAAAACAGAGATCATCACCAGCGCGTTCAAAACTGCGGTGACTGGAAAGGTGATGATGTTAAAGATAATGAGAAAGATCAGAAAAGCTACGCCAGAGAGGGGAGGGTGATGTAGTCTTTTGCCAAATACAAGGTCAGCCTCGCAACCAGCAGGACTTGTGGTAGAACTAAAATTTATGGCTTCTCGTCATACAACATCGGACTTTCTTCTTCTCAATGAACTCGTTCTGGGTCTTAAAAGATTTGGGCGGAAAACTGTGTGCTTGTCTTTGCAAACATCTGCCATCCCTTGTTTTGTTACCTTTTGTTAATATTTTTGTATATTACTGATCTTTGAAGGTGCGTTTTCGGATTACTGTACTTTGGTTTAATTTTCCGGCGGTAATTAAGTTTGGATAATCTTTTCATTTTCTAAATATCCGCAAAAGCCGTAAGAAATAACGGGTTGCATAATACACGCCACGATAACAGGGAATCTGGGGCAATTCTAAAATCAGGCGCAATTAGGACGAGCGGAGGATGAAGGAGATGACAACGCGGATACGATGT
Source organism: Porites lutea (assembly GCF_958299795.1). Taxonomy (NCBI): domain Eukaryota; kingdom Metazoa; phylum Cnidaria; class Anthozoa; order Scleractinia; family Poritidae; genus Porites; species Porites lutea. The sequence continues at coordinate 24,163,092 of NC_133205.1, read as the reverse complement.
GTGTATGTATGCATGTATGTAAGACTTCTTTTTCCGACGTGGGAAACAAGAATAAAAATTGTCCGAAAATCGACGAAAATGAAGCTATTTTTATTAATTTACAGTTTGTTCTACGTGCTCGTCACTATTAAATGAAGTCGTTAACAGCTCTTGTGCAAAACAATTAGATTTCACTTGCGCATAAATACTAAGTTAATGTTTTTTCCCGAGTAATTTTTTTCATTTGCATCAAGTAACAAAAGAAAATGAAACCCGCCTCGATCCAATAGCAAGCATGAAAACATCAAACAGCGTGATAACGACAATTTGGATGATGTATCAGTAATTAATTATCCTGTTTATTATTATTATTATTATTATTATTTTAAATACTTTAGAAAAGGAAAACGCTGTTCTCTTGCAGCTGCAATAAATTCTCTACATCTAGTTCAAAATACGTCCGAGAAAAAAAGGCCGCTATTTTATAGATTGCGCAGACAAAAGTCATCATTTGATCTTCCCATAGATCAAACTTAATCATTTGTTTATCATCTAGAGAAGCCTCACATTCTACTTAAATAGCCAATAAATCTTTCGATTACGTGTAAATGTTAAAATACTTAAGATAACGATTACAATTGTAAAGAGCACAAATGTAAAACACTGCCACACATTTCCAAAATATGAACAAATAATATACCCGAATTAATCAAATCTATTTTCATATATATTTAACAAACACAAATGATAAAAGATTTGTATTCAGTGATTTTTTTAAATAAATAAATGCTATCTTGAGTCACTAACTATTGAAATTATGGCCGTAGAGGATATTTTCGAATGAACTGAAGGGCGAACAGTTGAGTGCTTTTCTTGTTAAGTCAACACATCAAAGTTATGATCATGGTAACTGTTTTTAACATTTTTTTAGTTAGTCCTTCTTGATTTTGTTTTGATCAGCTTTTGCAGCTTTGCAAACTTTCTAGTGCAGCTTCGTAACCAGCGCGGCTTGCTTCATGACACCATGTAAACGAAGACGTCCCTTAAGGCGAGGAGCAAGGAAAGAGGGCTGAATTCGCAGGCTGGGATATCAGGCCAAATTTGGTCAAAGCAAACAGGGGTCTTTTTTGCATGAGCATGCGCGACCGCTGACTTGTCAAAGAGCACTAACAAAGAGCACGCGACCAGTGACAGCGACCGTGCTGCATAGTCATAGGAACCAAATTGTTCACTTTGAACGCTTGCTTGAGATTGAAATGGTAGCAGGAACTTAGGAAAGAACTTCGTTGTACAAAATAAGTAAAGATCTGTTGATTTAAAGTGGAGACTGATGCGCTGAACGAGGTGAAAGAGCAAGTTTCTCAAGGATGTCTGACACGAACATGGCTGCTTGTTGTTGTTTGGCGCTCGACTCGTGTCTTGATTCCCCTTTAAGAACCGCAAAGTTTGGCATAGAATGCATTGCTGATGCGTAGCTACTGAGCAAAATGTTCTTTATTTAATGTTTGTCTATAAATCGGATGTAAATCAGTTTCTCGATGCCGTAGAGGATTTCTGACAATTATTTGTTAATAGCTGATTTAGCCATATTTCGGGAGTGGATTAATAACGATCAGCGGGCGACTACCACGCCGTTTTCAGTTGGAATAGAAAGTTTTTGCCTTAAGTATTTTAGTGATACAAAGTTTGTTTATAGGAAAATTGTAGAACTTCTTGTTTTTGCGTGGACTAATATTGTAACGCATCTTTTGCAGGAATTTGCTTTTAGCCAGAACTTAAATGTTCTAATGATTTTTAACTTTTGGTCGGCATCACATGTTTACTGTACTTCTTGGGAAACCTAACCGTATGTTTCATCAAAATCGGTCACAAGATTGGACTTTAATTTCGGTCCTATTGAATGCAGTTTTGACTGTGTCTCACTGATATTCATTTTTTTTATTGTTCGAGACATACAGAGTGACTACCACCAACATCTCACCAGGTGACTAATCTACGTCTCGTGTGCTCTTAATTTTGTAGCTTTAAAGTGCTGGGAAAATTGTAGAACATATATTAATTCACTGCTGAACTGAACATCGGCTTTCGCGCACTCCGAACCCACTCGCTGAAATTTGCTTTGTTTTTTTTCTAATATTTCTCTTCCTTTCCGATTTCAAAACAAAGAAAATTGAAAGTGTTTACTTGCATCAACAAACTGTTTCTGCACTTTGTTTAGACTTTGATGAGGTCAGCGCAATCCTCCAGGCACTACATACACGCGCGCTGTTGTCCAGGTCAAGTGGGGAGATGAAATTTGATAGTAGCTCGTGTATGTTTAAGCTTGTCTACTTCGCTTTTGTTAAGACCATGTTAGAGTTTTTTTTGCAAACTACACATTTTGTTAAATCACGAGCACATTCGCCAAGACCAACGAGCAAAATAATCGCTATGATAGCTTTGAGACGCGCCATTTTGATGAAGGCAAACCCTGTGGTGAGCCGCCCCATGCACATCGCTTGTTCAGCGGTCGCGCATGCTCATGCAAAAAAGACCCCTGTTGGTCAAAGCTAGCTGGTTAAGAAAAATAGGCCCTGGGATTTGAGCCAATTACAATAGAAACGTGAAAAAAAGAATGAATATTAATTATAAATAAATGAATTGAAATGCTTGTGTAACCATGTTGACAATTGGCATTTTAAAGAGTTCAAGTCACTGTCCAATTCTTCTTCAAGGCATATGTTTTTCACAATTGAGGCAGAGCATTACTGTTACGATTGCTACTGTTGGACACATTTCAGCTGACATTTTCCTCATTCATATTTTCTTGATTTTGCCCTTCTAGGTTTTGTTCATCTTTTACTCTGTTCACTCTAACCACAGCATTAGGTACTCCAGAAAATCGCCTCTGACTGGAAAGCCTACTTAAGATTACGCGAGCAGCCTTATTCTGTAATTTTACAGTTTCAGAAACTAAAAGAGCATCATCATAATCTCTGATTAGTTCAACACAATTGTTGTTGTTAGTGCTTACAGGTTTTCTTCACTCACATCTTGTTGAGTTTGTTCATTTTGACCTCGTTCAGTCTTTACTCTGTTGACTCTACCTGCATTGTTTTCCGTTCTGAACAATAACTCGATAAACGCGACCCTAAACTGCTTCATTCTTAACACGTAAATAATTGGGTTAAGCAACGAGTTTAAGAAACTTAACGAAAGAGAGAGAAAGACAAACAGAAAAATTATCTCATCAGTTACATGGCCACCAAACCTTGATACAACAATGTTAGCAACGTTTCCGGGTATAAAACACAATAATAATGCGGCAAGGATTATGGACGTTAGTTTAACAGCCTTCTTATTTTTCTCAAATTTATCCCTTGCCTCTGGAGTGGTTTGCTGAGCAGCAAGTTGTTTTTCGTGTCGACGAGTTTCAAAGCAAACTGTGACATGGCAGAAAAAGATTACCGCAAGAGATACACTCACGGAAATTGTTGTACCCCGCAAAACCATAGTTTTGCTCAAGAGAAACAGAAGCACTGTCTGAAATACGGATAGGAACCACGCCAATGTACTAGCAACAAGCAAGCGACCGTCGGTGACCAGGGTAACGTAATAGAAAGGGTGCTTCATGGCTATGTACCGCTCCCCGCTTAACAAAACCAAGTGGAAGAGCGAGGAAACAACCACGACAAAATTGGCAAATCTAAGAACCTGCAGAACACAATATCCACGAGGCTCGTCAAGTAACAACATGATTAACACAGCGGCGAAGGCAGGTTGAAGTAGAATCCCGACTGTAAAGTCTGTCAAAGCCAGGAACGCAAGTAAAATGTTCGACTTGTGTGCTCTTAGTCGTGATTTTACCTTAACAGAGATCATCACCAGCGCGTTCAAAACTGCGGTGACTGGAAAGCTGATGATGTTAAATATGATGAGGAAGATCAGAAAAGCTACGCCCCAGGAAGACGGGTGTTGTAGTCTTTTGCCGAATACAAGGTCAGCCTCGCAACCAGGAGGGCTTGTGGTAGAACTAAAATTCATGGCTTCTTGTCTTACGATATCGGACTTTCTGCTGCTCAATGAACTCGTTCGGGGTCTGAAAAAGATTTGGGCGGAAAACTGTGTGCTTGTCTTTGCAAACATCTGCCATCCTTTTTTTCTGACCTTTTGTTCATATTTTTATATACGGTGATCTTTTAATGTGCATTTTCGCATTACTTTGGTTTAATTTTCCGCCGGTAATTAAGTTTGGATAATCTTTTCATTTTCTAAATATCCGTAAAAGCCGTAAGAAATAACGCGTTGCATAATATGCGCCAAGATAGCAGGGAATCTGGGGCAATTCTAAAATCAGGCGCAATTAGGACGAGCGGAGGATGAAAGAGATGACAACGCGGATACGATGTCTGTATGCATGCATGTATGGAAGACTTCTTTTTCCGACGTGGAAACAAGAATAAAAATTGTCCGAAAATCGACGAAAATGAAGCTATTTTTATTAATTTACAGTTTGTTCTACGTGCTCGTCACTATTGAATTAAGTCGTTAACAGCTCTTGTACAAAAACTTGCGAATAAATACTAGGTTAATGTTTTTTCCCGAGTAATTTTTTCATTTGCATCAAGCAACGAAAGAAAATGGAATCCGCCTCGATCTAATAGCAAGCATGAAAACAGCAACCACTGTGATAACGACAATTTGGATGATGTATCAGTAATAAATTATCCTGTTCATTATTATTACTATTATTATTTTAAATACTTTAGAAAAGGAAAACGCTGTTCTCTTGCAGCTGCAATAAATTCTCTACATCTAGTTCAAAATACGTCCGAGAAAAAAAGGCCGATATTTCATAGATTGCACAGACAAAAGTCATCATTTGATCTTCCGATAGATCAGCCTTAATCATTTGTTTATCATCTAAAAAAGCCTCACATTCTACTTGAATTGTTAATAAATCTTTAGATAACGTGTGAATGTTAAAACACTTAAGATAACGATTATCATTGTAAAGAGCACGAATGTAAAACACTGCCACACATTTCCAAAATGTGAACAAATTATACCCACATCAGTGATCAAATTTATTATCACATATATTTTTCAAACACAACCTATAAAAGATTTGTAGTCAGTTATTTTTTTAAATAAATAAATGCCGTGAATCTTGAGTCACTAACTATTGAAACTATGGCCGTAGAGGATATTTTCAAATGAATTGAAGGGCGAACAGTTTAGTGTTTTTCGTTTTAAGTCAACACATCAAAGTTTATGATGGTAACTGTTTTTCACATTTCCTTTTTTAGTTAGTCCTTCTTGATTTTGTTTTGATAAGCTTTTGCAGCTTCGTGACTTTGCTAGTGCAGCTTCGCAACCAGTACGACTTGTCTTGTAACACCTTGTAAACGAAGACGTCCCTTAAGGCGAGGGGCGAGGAGGGACACCTGTATTCGCAGGCTAAGATATCAGGCCAAATTTGGTCAAACTTAGCTGGTTAAGAAAAATAAGCCGTTGGATTTGAGCCAATTAGAAACGCAAAAAAAGAAGAACTTGAGAGAAATAGGAAGGCTTTTAAACACACATCTATTGTCCTTGCTTTACTGACTGGAAAGTCTAGTTAAGATTAGGCGAGAAGCCTTATTGTGTAATTTTACAATTTCAGAAACTAAAGGAGGATCATCATAATAATTAGTTCAACACAAGTGTTGTTGTTAGCGGAGCTCCACGCGCGCGAAGCGCGCGCGTGGGCGGAGCCCCATAGCTAAGGAAATCTACCCATCCAAGAAAATTTGGTAATCACGTGACCGTACACCGAACGAACGAACGAACGACCGTCCGTCCGCACCACAGGGTCACCAATGTTTACTCTCGCACTTTCTAGCGAGTTTGGGAGCCCAGGAAAAAATTAATTGCACATCAATGTTTTGATCAATTGACAGCTGTCAAAACAGGGTATCCGCTGACCAGTATCACCTAACCGTACCGCGGGCTCAAGTGTCGACCCATCGAGGTCGAGTCTTTTTTTGCAGTTATCCGTTGACAAATTACCAGCTTCAATGATCGCTGGCTTAAGTTTATTTTTTCCAGTGATTCATATGAAATTTGTTGTGTTTATGTCATTATGGCCCCGCACTATTAAGATTTTGATTTCAAACTGACCTCGGACGCGAAAATTCAGCCAGGTTTTTTAAAAATACAGGCGGAGAAGACCTTTTCTTACCATGGTCACGCGTTGGTCACGCTGTACGTCCAATTTTTATGCTCTGATTGGTCAAAATTTGACAGGTGAGTTCATGCGGAAAATTTATGCAGCATCTTGAAAGTTGTTTACTTTGACAGCTGAAGTTGACAGAGTTTTGTGTCAACTTGTGATGTTTTTAACTGCCTTTTTAGACCGGATGTACAAAATGAAATACAGCTTCTATCAAGAGTCTTCTGTTATTCATGGCTGGTTTGTTTATTGGGTTTTTGGTTGAGAAATGCGTCGCTTGTCAAAATTCGGTAATCCGATTTCGGATGGCATCGTTTTTGTTTTTTACCTTGCTTAATGCGTAAGAGGGTTTAAAAGTCTCAACCAACTGTGGCCTTCCTTGATAGCTTTCAGGAACTGAATCTCGAATGGTAAGCCTGAGTAATTATTGTATTTGATGTTTGTTTTTGTTATATCTAATTTCATGAAGTCGAGCACAGTTTATGCGGCAAGTTTATGCACGTTTGTAAGATTTGAGTCAATGATCTGACATAGTGTCAGGTTTGATATAAGCTTACAGGACTTTAAAAGGCCTTCACAATATCTTTTCTCACCGCAAATAGAAAGAAAACGATCCGAAGAATATTTAGTTATAAATTTGGCTGTAGAAAGAAAACTTTGAGCGATTTTCTTGCTTCGAGGAGTTCACCTTCGAAAACAGTAAACACCGCACCGGGAAGCTGGCTTAAGCTTTACGCTTAAAGACTCAGGATTTTTAGAGACACTTTAATACTTGTCTTCGTGAATGAAAATTGTTGCCTCTGTAAATGTTTCACCGAATTATATTTCTTTTATTGATTGTTAGTAGTCTCTCTTGCAATTTTAATCGCTTGTACGTGCCGGTTGTTTTCATCGTTCATGAACAGCGCTTGCAGGAGTACTAAAAAATGTCGCGCGTATCAAACGCTTTATAAGATTACACATCGTTATAACTGAAACCATTAAATAACAAATAATAATAATAATAATAAATTCGTTATTATGTTGAAGGGTAACTCTATTAAAGTTCATTCAAACACTCGACCACACTGACAGCTCGCACTAGAAATGAGAACCGACTGGCCGTGTGGGTGATTTTGGAATTTTTTTGAACGGTTGCCCTAAAGGCCCACGATTGATCGTCCTGAATATTGACTAAGTGTAATTTGTCTTGAAAAATTGTGAAATGCCGCATTCTGTCCGAGGTTCGTATGATAAGTAGAATTGTTTCACCTCAGATGTGATGTATATTAAAAGAGTATGAAAGGTTGGTTTACACACCCCTAGATTTGTTGGCAAGAATTTGTAAAGTAAACCTGTCGAACGCAAAAAAAATTCGGCCTGATTTGTTTTCCAAGAATTTGCTTTTGAGGCCTAATCTACTGTGATCAAGAGCCATTATGGCTCTTGAATGTGATCGAACATGTTTGCTATTTTTTGGGTGTACATATAAGGCTATCAACTCGATGTAAGATGTTTCACTCCAAAATAGCTTCGCCTTTCCCTCAAAAGTCACATGAATGTGCCCTTAAGTTAACCGATTTGTGGATTACAAGTTTATTGTTTGATTTAAATTATAAATTTATTAATGGGAGCTTCGCTTTTAGCCCTGGCTAAATCTATATTAGTGCTTACACGTCTTCTTCCCTTACATCTTGTTGAGCTTGTTCATTTTGACCTCTTCAGTCTTTACTCTGTTGACTCTACCTACAGCATTAGGTACTCCAAAAAATCGTATCTCAATTTCTTCAGCGGCTGTAGCGTTTACAGTCCTGAACAATAACTCAATAAACGCGACTCTAAACTGCCTCATTCTTAACACGTAAATAACTGGGTTAAGCAGCGAGTTTAAGAACGTTGACGAAAGAGAGAGAAAGGCAAACAGAAAAATTATCTCATCAGTTACATGACCACCAAACCTTGATACAACAATGTTAGCAACGTTTCCGGGTATAAAACACAATAATAATGCGGCAAGGATTATGGACGTTAGTTTAACAGCCTTCTTATTTTTCTCAAATTCTGCCCTTGCCTCTGGAGTGGTTTGCTGAGCAGCAAGTTGTTTTTCGTGTCGACGAGTTTCAAAGCAAACTGTGACATGGCAGAAAAAGATTACCGCAAGAGATACACTCACGGAAATTGTTGTACCCCGCAAAACCACAGTTTGCTCAAGAGAAACAGAAGCACTGTCTGAAGTACGGATAGGAACCACGCCAATGAACTAGCAACAGGCAAGCGACCGTCGGTGACCAGGGTAACGTAATAGAAAGGGTGCTTCATGGCTATGTACCGCTCCCCGCTTAACAAAACCAAGTGGAAGAGCGAGGAAAAAACCACGACCATATTAGCATACCTAAGAACTTGCAGAATACAATATCCACGAGGCTCGTTAAGTAACAACATGATTAATACGGCGGCGAAGGTAGATTGAACTAGAATCCCGACTGTAAAGTCTGTCAAAGCCAGGAACGCAAGTAAAATGTTGGACTTGTGCGCTCTTAGACGAGATTTTGCCTTAACAGAGATCATCACCAGCGCGTTCAAAATTGCGGTGATTGGAAAGGAGATGATGTTAAATATGATGAGGAAGATCAGAAAAGCTACGCCCCAGGGGGAAGGGTGTTGTAGTCTTTTGCCGAATACAAGGTCAGACTCGCAACCAGCAGGGCTTGTGGTAGAACTGAAATTCATGGCTTCTCGTCTTACGATATCGGATTTTCCGCTGCTCAATGAACTCGTTCTGGGTCTTAAAGGATTTGGGCGGAAAACTGTGTGCTTGTCTTTGCAAACATCTGCCATCCCCTTTTTTCTTACCTTTTGTTCCTATTTTTGTATACTGATCTTTTAATGTGCTTTTTCGGATTACTGTACTTTGGTTTAATTTTCCGCCGGTAATTAAGTTTGGATAATCTTTTCATTTTCTAAATATCCGCAAAAGCCGTAAGAAATAACGGGCTGCATAATACACGCCACGATAACAGGGAATCTGGGGCAATTCTAAAATCAGGCGCAATTAGGACGAGCGAAGGATGAAAGAGATGACTATGCGGATGCGATGTATGTATGTATGCATGTATGGAAGATTTCTTTTTGCGACGTGGAAAACAAGAATATATTGTCCGAAAATCGACGAAAATGAAGCTATTTTTATTAATTTACAGTTTGTTCTACGTGCTCGTCACTATTAAATGAAGTCGTTAACAGCTCTTGTGCAAAACAATTAGATTTTACTTGCACGTAAATACTAGGTTAATGTTTTTTTTTTAATGTTAAAAAATGGGGTGGGGATTTGTCTTTGTTGGCCCTGGAGTAGGGCATTTGATTGATCTTGTTCTCCCAGGGGAGGGGATATTTGAATCTTTCTTCGCCCGACGTGGAGATATTTGACTGCCGACTCGGACGAAAAAGAATGAGACCGAACATATGTTTCCTGCTTCCACGCTTCACGCATGCGCCGTACGGTTTGAAAAGATCAGGAAGTCATGGAGGCCAATGAGAACAAGCGAAGGCTGAGTGGATTTCACTGTTTTGTCTTCAAATTTCGTTTGTTTTAGCGTGTTTTTGATCAATTTAACCTCTTAAAATACTGTGGTATCAAAGTAAACGGAAGTAAAGAGAAACCAAGTCGATTTTTGTAAGTACAATTGATTAGTGTATGGCTCATTCGCTACAATCACTGTAAACTTATAAAACTGACTTTCTTTGTACCCTTTACTAAGAACGGTATATTTAAACTTACAAAATGTGGACTTTCTCCTTAAGGTTTATGTATTGTACGCAGTGTAACACGGATTATGGTTAAAACGTATAATTGCAGCTGTAACAGGAACATGTATCTTTGGTGATGCAGCAACGTTTATAAAAGATTGCAGAGTTTTATTTGGAGATATTTTTATTGCGCCTTTCTTAGGTTCTCCCTTGGGATTGACAGCAATGTGCAGCCTGTGGTGGGGAAATTTGGTTACATTTGACTGGAATGATTTGCCCGTGGGTAGGGAATTTGATTGCAAATTTTTGAAAAAAGGTCAAATCCCTAACCAATAACACAGGTTCGCTAAAGAGTAACAGAACGGAATAAGAAGTGGACAAGAAGCACGCCAAAACTCCATTGACTGGAAAGCCTAATTAAGATTACGCGAGCAGCCTTATTCTGTAATTTTACAGTTTCAGAAACTAAAAGAGCGTCATCATAATAATTAGTTCGACACAACTGCTGTTGATAATGCTTACAGGTTTTCTTCACTCACATCTTGTTGAGCTTGTTCATTTTGACCTCGTTCAGTCTTTTCTCTGTTGACTCTACCTACAGCATTAGGTACTCCAAAAAATCGTATCTCAATTTCTTCAGCGGCTGCAGTGTTTACAGTTCTGAACAATAACTCAATAAACGCGACCCTAAACTGCCTCATTCTCAACACGTAAATAACTGGGTTAAGCGACGAGTTTAAGAAACTTGACGAAAGAGAGAGAAAGGCAAACAGAAAAATTATCTCATCAGTTACATGGCCACCAAACCTTGATACAACAATGTTAGCAACGTTTCCGGGTATAAAACACAATAATAATGCGGCAAGGATTATGGACGTTAGTTTAACAGCCTTCTTATTTTTCTCAAATTCTGCCCTTGCCTCTGGAGTGGTTTGCTGAGCAACAAGTTGTTTTTCATGTCGACGAGTTTCAAAGCAAACTGTGACATGGCAGAAAAAGATCACCGCAAGAGATACACTGACGGAAATTGTTGTACCCCGCAAAACCATAGTTTTGCTCAAGAGAAACAGAAGCACTGTCTGAAATACGGATAGGAACCACGCCAATGTACTAGCAACAAGCAAGCGACCGTCGGTGACCAGGGTAACGTAATAGAAAGGGTGCTTCATGGCTAAGTACCGCTCCCCGCTTAACAAAACCAAGTGGAAGAGCGAGGAAACAACCACGACAGAATTGGCATATCTAAGAACCTGCAGAACACAATATCCACGAGGCTCGTCAAGTAACAACATGATTAACAGAGCGGCGAAGGCAGGTTGAAGTAGAATCCCGACTGTAAAGTCTGTCAAAGCCAGGAACGCCAGTAAAATGTTCGACTTGTGCGCTCTTAGACGAGATTTTGCCTTAACAGAGATCATCACCAGCGCGTTCAAAACTGCGGTGACTGGAAAGGAGATGATGTTAAATATGATGAGGAAGATCAGAAAAGCTACGCCCCAGGAAGAAGGGTGTTGTAGTCTTTTGCCGAATACAAGGTCAGACTCGCAACCAGCAGGGCTTGTGGTAGAACTGAAATTCATGGCTTCTCGTCTTACGATATCGGACTTTCCGCTGCTCAGTAAACTCGTTATTTTTAAAAAAAGATTTGGGCGGAAAACTACGCCCGACGAAGAAGGGTGTTGTAGCCTTTTGCCAAACAGAAGGTAAGCCTCGCAACCAGCAGAGCTCGTGTTAGAACTGAAACTCACCGCTTACTTTTTATGCATCTCGCTGGCAGCCTAAAACGCCGCGGCGTCGCAGCTTATATTGGATTTTACCTGACTTGCAAGGTAGGAAGTGCTTTTTTTGCCATTAAAACACTCTTCATACAGGCGGTATCCTTTACGTTCTATAAGCTTTCTTTTAAGTCTGCTCTTGAAATTTGCATGTTTATAACAATTGCGTTTGCTTTATACCTTGCACTGTTTCTGAACAGCATATTGCGAACAAAAGCGAAAAAAATAAATTAACAACGCCAACCGTGTTTAAATTTCTGACTGTCTTGTTGGAAATTTGGGACCAAGCGAATTTGATGAAACACACACGAGAGGGCATCTTGAACCTGAAGCTACGTTCTATTGAAGAAAGTTTTTCTTATGAGAGAATTAGGTGCCAATCCCCAACGAATGTTGCCTGAAACATTTTTCCCACCATTACCGCGTTTGCCGCAGCCGACGAGATTTATCCACCTTCAACGCAACATCGATGAAATTTCTCGCTAACTTTCCATTCGTGAATTTCCACTTACAACAAATCTTTAAAACAGGGCCAGGCAGTGTGTTTGTACAAATGATTTTGTATGAAAATGGCTGTAAAGTAGAGAAAATAAAAGTAAAAATAACCAGCCATTTATTCAGTTGTTCAAAACTACAGGTGGGCGTTTTACCACCTTTATTCGTAAATGGAATCTCCTATCAATAGTTCTGATCGCGCCGTAAATTAGCCTTTTGTGAACCACAGTATTGACCCAAGGAAAGGATTCACAAAAATAATCAAATTTCTCTTTGTAAAATGCTACGACATACATTACGCAAATGTGCTGCTAGAGAAATTTTGAAATTAGAGTGATGGATAATCTTTCATAAATTGAAATATATGAAATAACTCATATTTTACAACCGCTTTGGTTGTTCATTCAACTGCGAGGATCATTTCCACTTTTATTTCTTTATCCGCAACTCAAAGTATGAGTCATTCCATCTATTTTCATTCATGTCATTTCCACCACTGGGTATATTACTACCTCACAGTGGCCTGGTCTCCAGTTGGCTTGATGAGCTTAATGGATCTAGAGCGTTGCGTGCGGTCATAGCAAAGGTCAGCGTTTGATTCCCGGTCAAGCCTGAATTTTTCAGGTTTTTTTTTTTCAACCGCTTAGGTCGTTTATTCAACTGCGGGGATCATTTCCACCTTCAAATCTTTCATAAATTGTTCTACGAGTGAAAAGGTTAAAATGCAGTGCTACGTATAGCCGTGTCTGCTTTTTCTGTCTTTCTTTCAATTTTTTTTTAATAAGACGCGAACTGAGTCTACTGAACGCCTTGAAAAAACTCATTTTTTATTCTGCTCATTTTCCAAACGATTCTTTTTCTTTGACGGCGGGGAAGGGACAGGGTACTCTGCCTATAGTATAGTCTTTGTAGCCATCATGAATTGTGCACTATCAATTCGACCATATAAGTCGCTCAGACACATCAAGTGAATTTCCACAGTAATAAAATAAGGGTGTCATTAAAGATTTCATTTCTGAGAATTTAACCATTTTTGAAATCAATTTTTCGACTTTTGCTCTTGACATTTGCGGTTTTTATATTTTTAGTCCTAAGCGGTTGCTGCTGTTGTTGTTGTTGTTTTTTTATGTCGTTCGATTTTTCTGAGAGAGAAACGTGTTTTCTTCCAGTTTTTTTCCGGTTTGGGATCATTTGATTTTTCTAACAAAGAAAAGTCGTGTTTCTTACTGAAAACGTTGCCGCTGACCAAGCGGTTAACACTTACACTGGCAGCCACTTAGCAACCACATTGGCAGTCACACTGGTTGCCATATTGGCAGTCCTATTGACATTCACGTAGTTAGTTTTTCCGCTCTTTAAAACCCTTGTCGACTGAGAGGGAGATAATAACTCAGCAAGTAAACCGGCCAAAATTCCTCCATATCTCTGGGGCCTCTTCTGAAGGATTCCTTTCAGCGGCGCCATTAAAAAACGCCTTAGGCACCAGGTTGCTTTTGTTTACAGTGCCTATCACCAAAAAATGATTCACCCAATTTTTTTAAGATAAACATTCATCACTTTTGTGGTTCTATTTTGTAGTGACTTCATTTTTCATTTTATTATGGCGATGTAGATGAATATTAGACGACTGAACAAATCTCATAAGGGCGTAACAGGCAGGGATTTCTGACTTCCAAGGGACGTGACGGGAGGCGGCATGGCCGAGCGGTTAGATGGCTGGACTTGTACTTCGGAGACCCCGAGTTCAAGTACCCCCCCCCCCCCCCCCGACTCCGGTAGCTGGATTTGTTCTTGGTAGTGAGCCCAAGTTCAAATTCACGATCAAGCATGTAAATAGTCAACTGGTTTACATTGGGCCGGTTGGACTGATTATTAACCTTGTTGTGTTTATTTGAATTATCGTTCGATGCAAATTTTTCTTCCTTTTCATTGGCCGACAGCCCACCATGTGACCTGCAAATAACTGCCTCCAAATAACGGTCTGCCAATGCGCAATGTTATCCAACTGTGTTTGGCTGCAAATAATACACTGCTCATGCGTAAATGAAACCACGCTTTTCTCCTCCTTGCGATCGCTCTTGCGTAAAAATGGAAGATCGCTTGGCTTCCTGAATATATTCATTAAAAAACAAACCTGGTGATCGAATGATCAAACAATTATTTGTTTCCGTTGTTTGCTCGTCCCCACAAGCCTTTGCGCTATAATACTTCCGAGGGTAAATTAAAGAATTATTTATTTATCATTATTATTATTATTACATCATATTACATCTCTTGTTGTAGACATAGGAATTGGGGTAGCCCAGCCTTTTCTTTTTTATACAATTCAATCTCAAGCAGTCAATAGTAAATTGCCTATGCGTAGCGAGATTTACAATTGTACATTAAAAACACAAATAAAGTTTCCATCAATTATCATTATTACTATTTATTTCTCAATTTATTTTTTTGTGATGGAGGGGAAACGAACGCCGAATTAGGACATGCGTGAATGTGACTAAAATGACAGACAGTCATAGCCTCTAAATAAGCCCCAGTTTACACAAAAGAAATAACATACTTGGCAACTCCTTTGGTGTTTGCGTACAGAGTTTCCGCCTTCTGCTTTGCTTCGCTTTCTGTCAGACGATGGTTGAACTGAAGAAGCAACTTCTCAGCATATTTTTGCCCCGCGCCATAAATACGACCATAGTTGAAAATCTAAAAAAAAATAAAAGGAACGATTGTTATGTTTGCTGTTTGTTCTGTGTCATTCCCAGTCGCTCGCAATCGCTCAGCCTTGGGAAGCCTGTACAGACGTAAGACGTTCGCAAAGGAACCAGTGTGAAATGTCAGCCGTGTCACCCCTTAACCCACGGGTGGGTGAGTGGGGGGGGGGAGGGGGGTGGGGGAAGAGAGGGAGACTTCTTTTAACTGTAGTCCGCTTTCTCTCCTGACGGTGGTTTGGTGGGGGGTGAGGGGGGGGGGAGGAGGAGACGCCTGAGGCTGACTTCACTCACAATACTAGTTAAAACCTTTTTTGACTGAGTCATAAGCGACAAATACTAAGCGACCAAAGTAATCACAATAGGAACTTAAAAGCATCACGAAAAATTTTGTAAAAGTCCAGCAACATTTCATACTAATAGTTCTGGAACACGAGCATCGTTTATGTGGGAACTTTCACGTTGTCAAAGCCACTGAACTGGCACTACCACTGACCTTCTGAAAAATCAATCACACGCGCAGTTTTTGGAGGGTTATTTTTGTTTTCTTTTTTCCGACGGAAAACATGGCCGTATATTCCATCTCACCTCGACTAACATCTCACCTTAGCATGATCTCGACTTATTCCAATAGTTTCGGCAGTTTTGCTGTGCAGATCTGTTCCTTCTGACTTCTTACCTTGTAGCGTCATCCACCCGAACGCTGTGCTACCTGCGAAAATCCGCCAAGACAGGGTATTTAATTCATCTTAGTTACAATGTAAATACTTTGCTTATAAACTTTGTAACCGATTCAGCTAGTTTACAGGCCTTCCACTAAAATAATGAATCACAAACTAAATCAAACATGCCAAGTTTACGAAGTCAGTTATTACTACCGGATAGCGAGTTCGAGTGCTGTTCAGCCCACGTTTTATGCTGGTTTCACGCATGGAAGTACGAGCTAGCGAGGGAAGTAGAAACGAAAATTCTCTTCCTCTTCCTTTGCGAGTAAACGCTTGTGGACGGCGCACGTCAACCGGGATGGGCCCTGTATTATTTTAATATGCCTTGTCGCTACCAAATTTGTATTGCGGCTAAGTGTCTTTGCTCGTCTAGAGACGATTCGCCCGAAAATTTGGGCAAAATCGCTGTCCAAAAACACAAAACGTCCACTTCCGGTTGATCTCTTTAAAATGTCCTTACTTAAGCTCCCTTTACCAATGTGACCGCTGGTCAAACCCAAAAATTTGGGCAAAATCGCGCTCCAAAAAAACAAAACGTCCACTTCCGGTTGATCTCTTTAAAATGTCCTTACTTAAGCTCCCTTTACCAATGTGACCGCTGGTCAAACCCAGCCTTTTAACCCTTTAAGTTCCAATAGTGCTCAAAATCAATTTTCTCCTAACGATATCCATAGACTGTCATGAGCAAAGCCTATGAGAATTAATAAACTGAACACAAAGAGAAAAATATTTGATCTTTTACCAAATTCTCTCAACTAATTCTTTAAGGAAATGTATGGAGATCAGTTTGGAGAATTTATATGTGGATATTGGGGCTTAAGGGGTTAATTAGTTCTCTTCAGCGTTTGACATATATTTTTTATAACCCACTTACCATGAATCCCAGCGAAATGCGCATCTCCTAATATGGCAGCAATCCACAGTTCTTGACTGTCCACATCAGCCCCTACTAAACAGTACCCAGGTGGAGCCCGCACCATAGCCTTTAACTCAGACCCCACCCGATCCTCCTGAAGGCGAACACCGATGAAAGAGTAAGGTTATGACTAGAATGGATATCTTAAAAGCAGGTTGGACACCTTATGTTTATTACACAACACTATACTCCTCGTAGAGAACCATCTATGCGAGTTAATTGGGCAGATTTTTGAGAAAAGGGGGAATTCAGAGTAAGAGACAGTTGTGCAAGGAGAGAGTTGAGGCTTAAGCACTCACTTAAAAACGGTTAGCTTTCAATAAAGTAGTAATCAACCTCATGGAAAGTACGTTAAAATTAACCGGTGTCGGCGGTTAGCCTTTGATGGTGATGGAGGCGGACGTGGATTATACATCAAATGGTGCGGGTTCAACCTTAAGTTATAAGACTCCTATTATGTATTTTGAGTAAAGATGACAATCTGATTTTGGGGTATCCATTCTTGTTACAACCAAAAGAGTAACCCGCATGTATAATTCACTTGAACCGATGCAACGGCTACTGTCACAGCGCCTGGTTAGTGTAAGTCCATCATTAAAGACTGAGAAGAAAATGGGCGTAAAAAAATTTACACTACTATTCTACTTTCTGCGACAGAGTGAACCTGCAACGCACCGATCTCGAAAGTGGAGTGTCCTATATCGGACAGGCTCTGTGCCACAATTAATAAGCGCAGAGTAAACAGGTATTCGGACCGCAGCGGAAGTGAATAAGTAGGAGCGAGGACTGGAACCCACCGAGACGGAAGTAAATATTCAGGAGTGAGGACTGAGATTTAGAGCACCAGTCCTTCTCGGCCAATTGCTCCTGCACGATGTTCGATGAGTGTGAACAACTTGCTCCAGTCCTGTGCCGTTGCTGGTCATACTACACCGGATAGACCGATTTTCGTATGACCTTGGAATGAAAACGCGCGAACAAAACAGAAACAAAAAACGAACGGAAATAGAGCGATTTGATTGGCTTGTCGAACGGATACAAACGCGGGTGGCTTTTAATTGGTTAAGCGAACTCTCGGGTGAAAAAACTCCATGCCCGAGAACTTTCTAGAAATCAGTCGATACTTCGCTTTGACGTCATACTGCAACACGATTGGCCAATCAAACAATACCCTCTCCATATTAGGGTTTTCTTTGGGGGGAAACAAAGAGTCCATGTTTTGATCTTTTCATCCATTGGCTCTTAAAACAAATAACGAACACTTACCGAAACCATTTTTCAAGGTCATACGAAAATCGCTCTAGCATTTTGTTTCGACTCAAAAAACTATCCAGTGTAGTGTAAACATATCCTTACTCCTAAATTCTTGTTTAATAAAATTCTTTGCGACTTACCCTGGGGTTACTAGCAGTCAGCCATGTCGGTTCCACTGCCCTTCTTGTTACCGTTCCAGCAGTGATAACTCGCGGCAAGATGGTGCCTAGCACGTTATCAGCATTATATTTATCGGATCTGCAATCAGAAAAGAGGACACTTTTAGCTATATCACCCAAAATGCACCCTGCGAGTGGAGCTTCCTAGCTTTTGTCTACTTCGAGATAAGGGAAAAAGGAGGCTCTGGCTGAGTCACGTCAAACTTCTGAGGTCGCCGCAGCCCGAACGTCTGGACTGGTCAATCTTGTTTTCTCTCGTCAAACTGTTTTTTTTTTGTCGAGTACGAGCATCTGTTTACTGATAAACGGATGGTCATAAACAAGCCCGCTGTAGCAACCGCGCCGCTATTAGGCCTTGGTTCCAAACTATATCATAGCAACATGAAGCGCATCCTAAACAAAGATTTAACTCGATTCATGCAGAGTATTTCTCGAGTATGCCCAAACTGTACCTAACAAGACAACCTCGTCCCCTGGGCTTTTCCTTAAAAAATGGGAGGGGCAGGCCCTGGGGACGAGGTTGCTAGCAATCGAAAATTGAGGACTAGAAAGATTTGTAATAACAATAAAAATAGTAATAATAACAATTCCGTTATTTACCCTCGGCAGTATTTATAGCAAAGGTGCGGCCGAGCAAATGCGAGAAACAAATAATCTAAATCAAACTTAACGGGTTAAGAAACCCAACTGGCTGGAGGCAAACCAGCTCGCTATTTACAAAGGTGGCCGAGGATCTTAACTCGGGACTACCGCGAGCAAATCAAGCTAGCGGTCAGAGCGGGACTTGAACTCGAGGCCTCCGAAAAACAAGTCCAGCGCTCTAACCGCTCAGCCATGCTGCCTCCCATGTCTGAGTGACCTGATATTTCTTTCATACCCTGTTATTTCTGCGGGCAGATCGTCTCTGTCAAACCAAACAGCCAACTGAGACCTGTGAGGTAAAAAAACAACACCGCTACGATGTCAGGCTCACACTGGGAGGGACAGGATTGGAGAAAAATGAAGACGAACATGGAATGCGTCATTTTACTACAATATCAACTTCCTGTCGATTTTCTTCCTCCTTTTTTTTCTATCTTTTCTTACGGCAATACTTAACAAAAATAAAATTTAGGATTTTTTAAAACATTTAAGACTTAAAAGGAGCTATGTATTGCTGTTTTGGTCAACTCTGTGCTTAAGTCATTATATTTACTTAGTACCTTTACTCATACACTAAAATGAGAGTAAATGCTCCAATAGATTTATGAACAAGATATCAAACAAATTTCCTAGGGAACACTAACCACAATATGGATAAGCACCCGTCTGCTAAGCGGGAGGCCGATGGTTCAAACCTCGACCAGATCAACATTCAGGGTCTTAAATAACTGGGGACGATAAACCTTAGTCCCCGTGCACAAATTAATTCTGTGGGATGTTAAAGAACCCACGCACTGTTCGTAACGTCTAGGGGACGTAGTTCCCGGTGTTGTGGTCAATCTTTCATGGGGGAGGCAACTGTTACGAGCCACAGTAATTAGCACCACGCGCAGGTGCAGTGATCCTGCCAAGAATTTTGCGAACCTAAGTAAATAAAACTGTTTTATCCTCTATACGCTGTTTTCTAAAAATCCGAACCTTATTCTCTTCTGAGCATTTCTCCACGACGAAATCATCTTGTTAATGATCAGAGTTTTATGAGCGCTGTGGTCTCCCGAAGCCACCAACGTTCCATCCTCAATCTTACTGATGTAGTCTTTTGCCAAGGGATTCCCGCAACGGTAGTTTTCACCATTCTACAAAACAGGAAAAGGTCAGAAATGATAACCTAATTTTCGTCTGTCTCAGGCTGTAGTCACACTTGATATAGCAGATCCAAGTTTTAACAAAAATAGTTTTCCAAAGTAGGTTGAGTTTGATCGTCCGGGTGAACGTAGTCCTGAATAGGACTGCTGTTGTTGACAGCGACTGATGTTTCGACAATCTGTGCGGTAGTCATCTTCAGAGTCATCAAAATTGTCATCAAATTACTGGGACACTTTTTTTTATTTATTATTCATTCAAAATATTTCTCCGTTTCTGATTGGCTAAAATCACACGCATAATTCATCATAACCAGCTACTGTTGACCAAATTTGGAAGAATTGGCCATATTGAACCGATGACGTCAAAAGTGCAGCAAAGTTGTAGATCATTTAACCGTTAACCGAGAAAACCTGGGGACGAGTTTTAGTTGTTTTCGAAGTGATTAATGGCGAAGTGTGTAATGTGAGAACATTTTACTCGTTTCACTACAACTGTTGTCTAAAAACATGGCAAGAACAGAAAGAAGACAACTCGACGGACGACATCTGCTATTTGGAGTATATTTGCGGACCCGAACAGCCCTTTATCTCCTAAACTTCCCGATAAAGATGCACTATCGATATGAACTTAACATCGACCAAGGTAAGAATGTTTTAGCTTGTTTTTAAACTTGGAATTATTTTGAATGAATAATAATGCAATCTCGGAGGGTCCTCGATCTGCAGAATTTTTGATATCCTACGTCAGCCGAATTCAATAATTGCTAAATATATATAAAGTTTAAATTGAAGGTTAAACGTTTTAATCGACCGGTTAAAATGGAAGTAGTCTCAGCAAAGCCAAAGGTAAGAACTTGCTCACCACAAGTCCTCCTTAGTTCGGTGGTTATAACATCAAATTATAGATTATCTCTTGCCCAAAAACCATTAATGTACGTCAGCGGCTGATAACAAGCTTCGAACGAGTCTGCTCGTGCGCAGTAGGGAAAAGAGTAGTTTGCCGAAATGCTCTGCTCATGTGCAGTTCAGTACCAGTGTTCACGGCTTTGGCAGCAAACTGAACTCCTTTCACGACGAATCGTGATTTGTCAGTGTTTCGCAGATCAGTGATCACTATCATGTGGTCTCTTAGGGGGTCAACCAACGATAAAAGCTGCCAAAACAAGCAGTTACGCATCGAGTTGTAATTTCCTTCCACAAGTCTAAAATGTCTAGATCAAATGTCGTCAAGTTTCGCACAAGAATTGCGCGCGCTCACTTCTCAGGGTACCGTCGGTTGATATTTATCAATAACCGACACACAACGATCAACTCAACCCATATTAAATTACAAGTTCTTTAATATTTGTTGTCTAGAATAAGCAAAACGTCCGTGATTCCTCAGTAAAGGCCGCTATTTTTGATCTGGCTGCCCCTCTAAAATACCACGTGACACGGCCAACACCATTTTTCCAATTGGTTTATGGCTCTCTATGACTTTCAACTTATAATTTCTTCTGTTTCTATTTCAAACCTTATGAGGTATGCGGAAGAACCACACTCCTGGAAGATCAACATCATTAAAAGGCCCAACTCCATGATAAAAATCAGGCTTGCTTTCTGTACCCGAGATTGTTTCTTGGCTTTTAACTTTTGATGCTCTCTTACTCGGAGTCGTATCAGTATCAGTTTTTGGCGAGGCACTGCGTCTCGGTTTCTTCATTTCTTCCAGCTCTGATTTTGTCCACAGTTGATCTTCACTTAGAGAGTAAACATCCAATTCGTTGTCATCAAACGTCGAGTCCTTGCTATCACCTTTTTCCTGATTTTTATTCATGCTGTGCTTTCTCCAGAGATCATTAAACGCTCTGAAATGTGAAAGAACACCGTCAGATATTCATTGAAGTAACTCCTCCTAAACCCACCCGCTAGAGATGCTACCCGGCCACGCGGTGTGAATAGCAAGCGAAAACGCTTTGACTTTGGAAAAGAAAAGATTTTTTCTGCCACTCTCTTAGACATTTAAGGAATCACATAAGAAATCTATCTGCAAATGTGGGCAGGAAGCCTACGAAGACCAAAATAGCTTGTAAGCAAAAAATGGCAATGTTCATACAAGAGTTTCATCGATTATACTTTAGAGAAATGCCTTCAAGATTCCGGCTTAGCTCCAGCTCTTGTGGTACAGTCTGTAGATTATTACGGATAGCTGTGAACAACTATGGCGAGACTTGTGCCGATGCGTCGGTGGAAGAATGAAACACCAAAATTTATAGTTTAAACACCTCAGTTGATGAAGCTTACTTTGCCACGCTAGCCGCTTATAAGAGCGAGATTTTAAGCTGTGTAAGGTTCACATATTAAATAGTGGAGCTATGCTTGTGTTACGATTCCAGTTTCAGATCAAGCAATATCTGTGTTAATTTGCTTGAACTTAACGATCCAAAGCTATGCGATCACAGGCCTGTAAGTGCAAAATCTAGCCCTGGTCAAATCTACCTATTTTGCTTGGTTTTAATGCCAACCATATCCCTTTCAAAACTTACGTGTCTACATACCTAGTTGGAAATGTTAACTCTGGTTTCTCTGTTTCCACATGTTCGTCTTCGCTACTAGGCAACGTGACCAGATTGCTTGTGAGATTATCTGTTCTTCCAGGAACCAGGTATCCCCAGCCATGCTTACGAGTGTGGTACAGTGGAAATCCATCCCAAGTCATGCGCAGTAGCATGGGCGCAATTTGACACTGAGGGCTGATGTTTACAGGCCCTTCCTTCCACTCTTCTTTGTCCGATGGCCCAATACATAGAGATCGGTACCACCTAAAAATACGGTCGAAAAATGTGTTTTGTTTGCATTGTTTGTGGAAAACACCTTCGCAGAAAATGAAGTTAAAGTAATAAAGGAGCTACGTCTTGAATTGCGCATGAACGAGATGTGTTTGTTTCATGGTTTCTGTTGGATCAAGGTCGGCCCCGTGATGAGAGCACTTGCTTGCCTCCATCGTGGTAGGTCTCAACGTCGACGCCATAATAGGTGCGGTTACACTAGCCATTTTATCCACGGACTAATGGCTGTTGCCCATGGGAAAGCAATTTTTTAAGTGCGACTGATTTCACCAAGGTGAAATTGTTTCGGGGTAATTTCCATGGATACGTCAAAAAGAACAAAAGAATTACTTAAGACAGTTTCCGAGGTAAGTTATACGGGTTAATAAGAACCCAAAGCGGCTCAACCGATCACACAAAGTGAAATGTGCCAAACAGTAAAAATCACGTGTTGTTCACGTGAACGTGCCGAGTTCGTCTTGGCGCCAAATCCTACGCGAAACTGGACTCAAGGTTTGGAAACTTAACAGGATTTTGAGCACAGCTGTGAATAATTAACTTTTTGTTAAATTCAAAAGCACCTTGAACATTCGCAAGTGTTCAAGAATTGTTTCCTTATGAAGTAGTTGCAACCATTATTTTAAACCCGTACTTTTGAGTTTTGAGCAAGAATTTGCCTTTCTTTTAAGCGAGAATGAAGTCGACGTCTTTGTTTTTCAGCAGTCTCAAAATTAAGGGCTGAATCACTTTGGCTAAGCTTAATCTACGGGGACATTTTGTTACAAGAGTAAAACTGGTCGAAACCGTTTACGATATATATGTTTACGAAGTTTCCCGTGAAACCGGGTTCAAGTTTTTTCACCGCTGTGTAACCTCAAACATGACAGTGATGAAGACCCAGAGCAAACCAACCCAAGCTATTTTCCCAAGGGGAGCATTGGGAAAAAGGTCTAGTGTAACCGCGCCTGTGGAGGGACCTTACGATCCGACAACGGCGACGTCCATGAAAACGTCACTGAAAAACAGACTTCGCATCATTTTAAACTTTTTCGCGATTATCCCAATTCGCCCTGTTACTTAAAAGAAGGGAAGTTTGGTTGGAGCTGAAAAGAGGGGACCGCGCCCGAGTTCAGATAAGGATTGTAGAATTAGCTAAAATTTTATCGCCTTGCCGTTCCCGTTCTCAAGTAAAATTAAAATTTGGTCATTTCACGTCGTAGCTGTGCAGGTACAGCAAAGAAATGTAAAAAAAAGCCTGATGTACGTGCAGAGTTGTTGTTTTGCATTAAACCTATTGCTTTTTTGACGTTCTTTTTGCCGTCGTCGTCGTAGTTTAGTAAGGTCCCTTTTAAGATCCAAGGACAGCGAAAGCAACGGGAACGTCATTAAAGCAATAGGTTTGACGCCGATGTGGGTTACACAAGACGATTTACAAAAAACAAGGTCGCAACAATACTTGCAACGCTCTGTTGTTGTCACGTGTTTAAATAATGATTGATTGGTCGATTGAGTGATTGATTGACTAAAAATCGTCGTTGCCAATCATCCCGTTGTTGTGAATCGACAACTCTACACGTGCATCATAATTTTTTGCCTATTTCTTTGCAGTCACTGTACGACTACGACTTGAAACTTCCACATTTCACGTTTTAAACAACAAGAAGACGATTTTCTCTGTTTCTTTTTTCGAACTTACTTACGGTCCTTTAATGTTTAAAGAATTCAAAGACGTCTTCGTTACCGTTGCCTTCTTGGGTGTCTCTAATAAGTTCCCTGATGTGGGTTGAGTTTGTTGTTGGTTCTCTCCCTTACTGCGAGAGAATTTTCCTCGTGTTCTCCAGTTTTCCCTCTCCCTAAAAGCCAGCCCTTTTAAATTGCGCATTGTCGAAATTGTAAAATGGAGTATTAAAAGTTGAAAGAAATAAAAAACAACAACAACAACAACAATAATTCACTTACTTTGGATAACCTGGCAAGTTCTGTCGTCTCTTGTACATCACATCCACAGCTGGAGGAACGGTAGCTATCATATCAGTGGAGCTCTTTAATCCTTCAATTACCTCCACATTGTTATCATCGATCAATTCATCTTCAGAAAACAAGCCAGACGTTTCTTCAACAGCTCTGATAACATTAGTAGTGTTTTTTTCAGCCTTGGATTGCCTTTTCTTCTTTGGCTGTTTCAGTTTTTTGGTTCTTATTTCTTGTACTGACCAGTCTAATTCCCAGAGCCATGCATCCTCTGCATACCTAACCAAATTTAAAGAACAGGAATGTGCTGCATAAATACCCTAAATTGCTGCTTATAAGCTCAACCACTTATAACCCCCCACACCCACACCCACGCCCACACACCCTGTTATAGGCTTACCTAACCATGAACAAAAAGGAATTAGATTTATAAGGACGTTTTGAATATTAATTTAAAACCAATAAATGCAAAAGGCATGTTGATCAGGACGCTATAACCTGTTTAGAAGCAATTTTTCTACTTTGGTCATGAGCCTCTTCGGATATAAGCCCCTCCATGTAAAAGCCCTCCTAATACCCCTTATGTAGATGTATAAGACCAGGGTTTATAAGCGGCAGTTTATGCTCTCAGCATATAAAATTTTTTGTGGGCAAGATCAAGCAAATCTTGTGTTCCGATTGGCTACACAAGCGAGCAAAACGGGCTCGTCTTGGCCACCCGGGATTTTCCCAATGGTCCCACTAGGAAAAGATTGTTTCTGACCACATAATAAATCCTTTATTGACAAAGCTTGTGTCCTTGACTTCTTCTCAGTCCATAAATATTTGTATCCAGACCAAGCACTTGTTCAATAATGCATACATTGCAACCCCCAACAGGGGCAGGTATCTAACGTGGAAGTATTATGAAGACAATACCAATAAATGCAGGATTAAAAACAATGATTATAACTCTTTTCACTCCATGTAAGGTAATTCAGATTCTGGAATACAACAAAATTTTTGCTCGTAGAATCCAGAGTCATGGGCTTTGGAATCCATGATTCAGCTCTAGGAGTCCAGAAACCTGCTAACAATTGGAATCCAGAATCCAAATTCCACTGACAAGGAATTCAGAATCCAGTAGTTTGAATCTGGAATCCATGGCGTGGAATTCAGAATTCAAGACTGTCTTGGATTATCTAATACGGGCCAACTCTTTCCAAACCTTTTTCCATGAAGATAATTGCAAGTATCATCTGCCAGTTTCATCAGTGAGCGCTTCATCTCATTTTCTAAGTCATCATAGGTATTGTCAGCATCCCTGATGTAATTTTCCCAAGAGTGATTGACGGGAAGATATGCTGATCCCATTTCTAACATCCCAGCAAAAGACACAGGGTGAGGAAACCTATCCAGGAACTTGGGCCAAAGGGCAGCAAATACCTCCTGAGTTGCAGCTGTATCCTTAGCACAATATGTTACCAACTCCTTTTGAAAAAAATAATTAGCCAAAGATAAATCACTTAAAGAGCCCAAAACAGAGCGTTGGTTTCATCAATAGCTTTATTTTAGGAAACTGTAGTATGCTGGGAAATATTGCACAAGAGATCAATAAATTAACTGTCAACAACAGGAGAAATGTTGCTGATCAGCATCAGAAGATTACATGACGTGTTAGTAATATAAGTGTTTTAAGTAAAGATTGACTGAGAAAATAAAATTTAAGTAGAAGTTTTGATGTACGACTTACAGAAACTAAGTCCAGTGACATGAAACCAATATATGCCAACATTTAATTTTTCATATTCTACTTTTAAAGAACCTTATTTAATTTCCTTTTTTTTTCTTTATACCTGGAAATGTTCTCGAACATCATCGAGCGTCCCTTCCACAAATATTTTCACCATTGACTTGTCTAAATCATCTTTCCCACAATAAAGAGACTGAAGGTCCTGCAGTTTATTGCCTGAGCCACCCAACATCCATGGTACTTTTCCAATGCGACCAGCATTTGCCGACTCCCAAAGGTTGCGCTGCAGACTTGTGAAGCCTGCAATGCACATGTGAAGACTCAGAGTATCCAGAAAATATGTCTTTGGTCCCTGAAATAGGCAAATTAAAAAGGAACTGGAAATGTGATTGACAACACATCCACTTAAAGTAAGTGAACCCAGCTTGCTTAAACCAAAATCTACAGTCCTGCACAAATTAAAGAGGATTCTGCCGTTAATAACCATGCTCCAAACTTACAAAGGCTTAGGTATGCTAATTTAAGATATTTCATAAGTTTAAACAATATTGTAACAAAAACTTATTGTGATGCGACAATACTAATTATTCATTCTGGGAATGAATTGAAAGGGCAAAAAAGGGTCATTTTGTATGTTATACTAATTACAAGGCAATATATGCAGGGTGTTCATTAGGCACCGGAGATCGGAGAAGTCTCCGCTAACTACGCAGAATTCTCGGGCTACGTTTGGTAGCCTCACACTATTTTTTATTCACACATGGGAGCCTCTTTCAAAATATTCTCCTGCAAAATTACACCTTTCTTCTGCTAGTAGAATTCTTACTGAAAACCCTGTATATGGCAATTCTCTTATCCTGCTTCTGTCTTCACTTTCCTTTTACTATAATGGATACTTTTGATAGTCCGAGTGGTACTGGCAGTTCATGGTTAAACAGTCAGTGAAACCTATCCACTTGAAAACATAACAGCCAAGGCAATCATACCTTAATATAATACTGCTCTTTTATAAAGGATCTGTCATATCCGACAGAATGACCAACAATAAGCCTCTCTTTCCACTCTACCTGCCTCCAGTCTTGTCCGTCAGGAATCTCTAATGGTATGTATAACTTAGGCGTTGGCTGGACCAACCACTGGTAACTCTTGTCTTCTATAAGTCTTGGACTCACCCAACTGTACCTGAGTAGGCATGAGTATGAAATGAAATGAAATGAAGAGTCGTGGATGAGAGGACGACAGACGTGCCCTCTTACCATACATTTTAACATGTGAACAGTAAGCTCGGATGTCCGCATATAAAGGCGCCACTGGCAGCCGCTCTCAGTCCATTTGTGAGCTTACTGTACCCTTTCCTGGCAGTGACCCAACCCATGATGTGAATGATGTGATGAGTGAAGGTTGACCACAACATCGGGGTCTACATCCCCTACTCTTTTAGAACAGTGGTGCTAAAGAAATTAATTAAACTGGTCCCACAAATAGACAATGTCACATCAAACCCTCCGCTAACAAAGACTGCTATGGAGGGTTCACATTTGTACATCGTGGTTTGTGTAGAGGTGAATATCAGAATATAACTACACAGAGGATATTACTGGAAAAATGCATATTGGCTCATCAGTCCAAGACAGGGGGTTGTAAAGGCATGTTCTCGATTTTATGCATGCATTTTTTCATTGCTTATCAAGCCAGAATTACATAGCAAAACTCGGGAGCTATCGACCTGAATCAACATTGTTTAGTTAGTGAATCAAATTTCTGTTGATATTTTTTGAAGAACATCCTTTCATATTTATAGAACTATTCATAACATGTAACTTTACAGTGCTCTATTAATTTTAATGTCAATAATTTTATATCAATACTAAAACCATAAACTGGTTCATGTCGTCGCCACGTGAAGTCTTAATAAAGAATCCTAGTGCTATTACAAAGAAGACGTTACTTGAAACAAAAAATGGGGCATTAAAATGTTTAAAACAGCACTATTCGACTGTGCAATCAATGAAAAAGGTTGCAGTGTTGACGGAGAATGGGGCATTTGCCCTCTTTTTTCGTTACCGCCTTGGGGGATTTGACCGCCTCAAGAGTCCCCACCCCCAGGGATTTGTCATCCAAGGCAAAAAAAATGCTAGTGCCCGGGGGTGTTGGGCACAGCTGGAATTGACTGACGCATAATATCCCTAATCCAGAGCTTCAAGTATTAAATGGCAATCCCAGATCCTGAAAAACCTATTAGGTAATTCTGTCAGTTGCGTTGATCACCTACCAAGCAGTAGGTGATGCTGCTACAGCAATAACAGGAAAAGGACCTTCATTAACACAAACTTCAACGTCAAAGATTAAAGCATCCTCTTCTGGAACATCCACTGATGATGTAACAAGATCCTTGTCGTCATAAACATACTTAGTCCACCCTGGAGAGAAACACCACTCATTTGGTATTGCAGGAAGTCTTAATTCCGCTAACAACTTAGCCTTTTCAAAATACGGCCTGCTTTGTTGCTCTGCGATGTTTCTAAAGTGTTCATCGATGTTTGAGCCCAGCTGGGGTGGTAGCTCAAACTCCACTTCAGGTAAGACCGTCCCACTTTTCTTCCACAAGCTGTGTGCTGTCAAATGTTCTTGACATTTTTTAATCGTCGTTGGATCGTAGGTATCCATTTTGCCACGGAACACTTGAGCGTGTAGTGAACTAGACAGCATTTGTATTTCAAGAGGGTTGAATCTCTTTTGTTCTTCATTCGGCTCGATCTCATGAAATGTTGTTGATGATGAACACGTGCTACGTTGCAGACGAGGCAAAAGAAATCTGGCCGGAATTCCTGTAGGCCATCTATACCAGCTCGTTTTTATCGCGCGATACATCGTTAAGAATTTAAGATCCTTTGCATCTATGAAAAGTATACGAGAGAACAATGAAATGCGCCAAACAATACGCTGCAATCGACATGATGAAGATTCGAAGTTCCAGAGGCCATTTTTCGCGCCTTTGAAACCATTCCACTGCGCACTAGGGGAGGGGGAAGACCTACTCACACTGGAATATCGTGCTAAAGGAAATAAACTAGGTTTTCGTTTTTTTTTTCTAAATCAACTACTTTTAGTATCCACGATGAGATTGTTTTCATAAAAACTATTTCAATATTTTTTACACAGCATTTCACTCTTCTGATCAACACCCTCTCCCCACCCCCGATCCCCCGCCTCTCCATACCCGTGGTCACACTGAAAACCTGTAACTACACTTAAAGCCAAATACATGAAGTAGTATAGTAAAAGTTCATTGAAAAACCGCTGAAATTTACTTCCTGTTCATCAAGGGCTCGTCTTTGCCTGATGTAACAGGGTGACAATTTCCCACGGGCGTAGAGGGAGGCTGAGTTTTCGGTGTTCAATGAAGAAGTCAGCGGTAGTTTGGGAAAATGAAGAGAGACTTCCGGTTAAATGATCCAGCTTCCTGTCGGGACGCTTCCGGTCGACTTTTTGACCTTATTAATGTCACAGCTGTGGTAGGTGCTTGATGTATGGGAATACATATTGTATTGATTCCAAGTGACGGGGATGAATGAATGGGGCCAGAATTCAAACCCCCCCCAAAAAATGCTCCGATTATGGGGAATGTTTTGCCTCCCAGTGTTGTCCACAAGTCACATGTACAGTAGATGGATGAAACTAGTTTTATTCACGATTCACTCTCACTTAGTTTCACCGCAATCGCGATGTCTCTAAAAACTAAAAAGCATTTTTCTTTGTTCTCTTTTAACGTAGCCGCGAATTCCGATTCGCGAATCTATGCCATAACCCGGTATTTGCCTAAAAGAAATAACAGTAATAACAGTGGTTTGTAGATTCTATTTTGGTATTGAAGTTATTAGGATCATTGTATTTGTCACGCATTCTCTTGTAATAAAAAATATCCGATACGACCAGCGCCCATCACTTGAATCGGGACTTGAAATCCGGAGTGCCCCCCATGAGAGTTGCATTGATTTAGTTTTACGCTGTGAGCAGTGAAACTACAACACCAGCTATAAATATTTCTGATTCAGCCCGAGGCTACAGTATTTGTTATTTTCAGTTTTGAACTTTAATGGCGATTTATTACAAATATGTATTAAAAGCCGGTGTTACCGCAGACATGAACGTATACACTAAGTAACAATTCTCCCCTGTTTTGTGTATGTTTGTTTTCACAATAATCTCGATACTTATTGATATTTTAATGTATTAAAATACGTTTTCTCATTAGTCGCTCGTTCATGGTATTGCGAATGATTTTGTTACATACATATTAGGGCTTGTAAAGAGGGATCAAACACCCCTTAAAAAAAAAAAAAACAAATAAGAAAAGAACCACGGTAATCTGGAAAATAGATCGCAGTCAGAACACTGGATTCGTTTTTCGTACATTGTTGCAAGCGGTTTGCTTGGACTAACTTGAACTGGGTTATGCAAAAGTTGAAGGCTACAGACTGAAAGCTATGATGAAGTGCAGTAAAAGGTTTGACAGAGTGTGGTGGCAAAGTCCACTCCCAGACAGCTGGCATGGAAGAATTGTCCACAGCGATCACAGCCCAACCAGTCCTCGTTGTCATCCTGTTTACAGATCTTACAAACTGCAATGTTGCGACCTCTAAAAATAGGAAACGATAGTCCATCGTTAGTAAATGTCTGGCATAAGGACAGGCAATTTATATTCAACAACTTAACATTTACGATTTTCGTTGCATTTTATTTTCTGCTTTTCAGCCTCAATTCACGCGCCCTTTGCAGGCGCGGATCTAGGGGGAGGGTGCAGAGGGTGCGCCCCCCTCCCCCTGAGACGATCTGCAGTTTTCTAATACAACTGGTATTCTGCAAAAAAAAACTATGTGGTTTATTGGTGTTGAAGTAGAGCAAGAGACTCTTAGAATTCCATTTAAAACTCATCATTTCACTTACCTTTCGGGGAATAGCGTTTGTGATTTTTCTCCTTCACGTGCTTCTCCGATTGAATGAAGGAGGTCGAATTCAAAGAAAGATATCTGTCGATCAAATCAGTTAGACTTTCTGCGTCTCCTTTGTGGACTGCAAAACAGTAATTTTCCGAAAAGCGAACATTATCAAAATTTCCTTGAAGAAATACAATCTCTTTTTCCCTTACTTCGTCCACGGAGGACTTCATAATTGGCGCTTGAAAACCTTGATCTCGCCCGTCTGGTTTTCCCGCCAGATTGCGAAAATGTGACATAAATAAGGTCAAAAAGTCGACCGGAAACGTCCCGACAAGAAGCTCGATCATTTAACCGGAAGTCTCTCTTCATTTTCCCAAACTACCGCTGACTTCTTCATTGAACACCGAAAACTCAGCCTCCCTCTACGCCCGTGGGAAATTGTCACCCGATGTAACACACCCGCAATCCACCATTTGCTGGCAATTTCTGTAAATTTAAACCCTTTTCTTAATAATTCAAGTTATTTATCGTCTTAGGACAGGCGAAGAACAATGTCTGAATCCCTGACTTCTGAGATGGAAAAGTTGGATGTTCAAGGTAAGCAAAGCAACAGTTGTTTGCGCACGCACGTGTTGAAAGGCGGTCGAAGCCCTACATTTTTTCATCAGTTCATGGCAAGGAAACCACGATATCGCAGTGAATAATTTTCTAACCTAGAGGGGACGTTCAAAGCGAAACAGATTTGACTATATTGGGAATTAGAATTTCAATTTTCGAGCACATTTAATCTTACTAAAACTCACACTAACCCTACTGGTTCAGTGATTTTGCCGGGTTTTGTACTTTCCATTCGGACACTTTATCTCAGAGAACACGATCACTGTCCTTCCTTATAGAACGATGCACATGTGGGATCAAAACAAAAAAATCTTTTGTCTATTCAATTTTCGCGCATAGAGTGAGTAAGCGTAAGTTATCAGAAATCGTTAAGCATACAAGTTCTTGTTTATATGCCTTGATCGATATTGATTTACTTACACTGCATGTGTTAGAACGTTATTGGCTCATTTCACCTACTAGAATTGATCTGTTTTTCATACTGTAAAGCAGTGATTTTTAAGACAAGATGCAATCAGAAAGTTGCTTATTCACCGTGAAACCTTAATTTTTACTGTTTCGTGATGAAATATGCCTTTTCATGCTCCCTAATTGGTTGAGAGGTATTGTCTATAGATGACACTATAGACAATGTAAATGATGTTATGGTGGTGCAATTTCTTTTCCTCTGTCTCATGCATGCATTTTTCTGAGAAGTGGACACTTAAACCTTTAAACATTATCGCAGGAAACAAATCAATAGCAATTTCCCATAAAAAGTTTTTGTTAAAACTTTGCCTATTTCATTTGAGTTTTGAACATTTTTTGAGGTCATTTCTATGAGCTACAGTGCAAACCAGAACCAAACAAACCAAATATATGCATAACATGCATCTGGAAATACAAGTACATGCATCAGGTCTCATGCGTGCATGGGTCTTAAATTTTTTTTAACCTACATTGATTCTCATATGAAATTATTTCCTTCATCCCCTAGCCCTAATTCTTGAATACTATAGGCTAGGAGACAAATTAAGGAAATGTAGAATCAACCTGGGTTAAAAAATTTTAACCTGAATTTAATTTTAACTTGTGACACATATCTGCTCTGATATGAGTCAATGCACATTTAGAGTCATTAGTATACATGAGCTATCTCTTTTTTAAGGTATAATTTGTTGGTGAAAAGCCAACAAGCATCAAACTTTTGGATCAGCAAATGTTAAAAGTACTTTGCTCATAACATGAATAACAATATCGTAAAGTAAAACTTTTTTTTGCCATAGATACACTGTACAAAGTTATGTCAGACACTTTCATTAGGATAACTCTTTCTATTTTAATTCGTAGGGCCAAGTTAGCTAGAGATGCGCTGTGTCTCCTTTTCTTATCTTCAAAGGGCTTCCTGGCTCTGCACCTTAAGGCGTTCCCTTTCAGTTTATTGCTGTAGACCAGATAGACTTCCATGGGTCCCTACACAAGGCAGTGCATGCCAAGCTAGCTTAACAAGGTCCCTTAGAATGTATGCTCCCATTAGATGCCTAGGTTAGTTTTTTTAATTATTTTTTTCTTGAATTCTTAAAATTAATAAGATGATACTTGAAACTTTCACTTGCATGAAGAATAAGCATTATTACGGTAAGTTTCATTTAGGTCTTGTTTTTATTACATTTAGAAACAACATAGCTACTAACACTTCTCTCTTGTAATAGCTGATGGGCCTTTGATGTACACCTCAGAAAAGGAGGGAAATGATGAAACTGGTGATGGTTCTTTACAGAAACCTTTCAAAACAGTAATGCAGGTATTGTAATACTGAAATGATAAACAAAATTGGTTGCTTGC
Source organism: Porites lutea (assembly GCF_958299795.1). NCBI lineage: Eukaryota > Metazoa > Cnidaria > Anthozoa > Scleractinia > Poritidae > Porites > Porites lutea. The sequence goes on along the minus strand of NC_133205.1, from coordinate 24,129,466 downwards.
CCTGTTTTTCATCAGAGACAAAGAAAATCTACCTTATTGGTACCTTATTTCGTGGATACTTAATTTTGCAATTTTGACGACTGGGGAGACAGTATTTCATGGTGTTTATTTTCAGGATTTAAGCGTTCTCAACTTCATTTTCTTTTTTTAAAAAGTCTGAACCTTTAAGAAAATTAGATAAACTGGAACAAGCAATGTGTGAAATCTTTGCAAACTAGCCTCATTTTACAACAGAAGATACAAAATGGATCTAACCAGTAAAACTAGAAAGCAATTTGTGTTTGTCAAGACCTACCATTGCTATTACATGTAAATTGTCATTTGAATTTTCTATATGGGTATTAAATTCTGCATGCTTTTAATTTCACGAGGATTTATTCTTGCTGATCTTTAATTTTGCGATTTTCTTGTAATCACAAAAAACACCAATAATTAAAGACCCGCGAAATTAAGTACCAGTAAGGTAGGTTAACATGACAACAGGTTTTACCAACAACATTTACATGTTCCAGGGAAGTCTTTAAGAATTTTTCACAATACTGTAAACTGCTGCTTATAAGCCCTGGGCTTACATATCTTTGTGAGGGGTTTTAGGAAGGCTTTTATACAGAGGGTCATATAATCAAGGGGGCTTATATCCTGAATAGAAAACTTGCTTCAAAACAAGCTATGGTAGAGTTTGTTGATTTAAAAAAAAAAGGTTTCCATTTACTGGTCTTTAAATTAAACCTCAAAAAATCATGACCAATCAAATCAAGAAAAGAAAAGCTAGAGGGAGGCTTATAATCAGATGATTTTTTGTTCACGATAGTCAATTAGATGGGCCTATAACCAGGGGGGCTTATAAATTTGGGGGGTTTATAGGTGGCAGTTTTTGGTATTCATAGTGCCAAGTTTGGTGAAAAGAGTTTACATCAAGAGTATGCAGAAAGCATAGTATTAATTAAGGAATATGTTTTTGGGATTTTGTTTCATAGGCCTTACGTACCTCTGAAGGGAAGGAACCTTTACCTCAGATTATGGTGGATGGCAAAGATGAAGGAGAGGTACGATGGAGAATTTTTCAAATTGTAATAGTTTTGAATGGCAGTATTTGTCACCGTCAAGGTTCCAAAAGGCCTTTTTGTTTTAGGTTTTAGTTGACAAATGAAATTCAGGTTAAAAATAATGGTTTCAACCCAGCTTGATTCTCAAGTTTCGCTGCTTCCTAACCATTATTATTCATGACTATGAATAATAATTATTAGGGTCAAGAAGCCAAGGAACTTGAGAATCATTCTACAGTGTAAGTTGATACCATTTTTACCTGAATTTCATAATTTGACCCACAACGTTTACATAAACTATTAAAATAAATTTTAATTTAATGGCTGATTATGCATATTTGCCTCCTGTTGAAGCATATTATTCTCCCCCCCCACCCCCCTCCTATGTACATGTGTACATGTATGAGCAGTGTAAAGTGGTCAAGTGTAGCACAGTAAATTATGCACCATCTCCAGCCATTTTTTCTTACATAATTTGTACATGTCCATTGTGTCATATAATCATGATTATCATTTCAGAGATACGAAAAGCTTGCAAAGGCCCAGCTAAAGAAAATGAGCAAACTTTATGCTCAAGAGAAAAAGAAATCTGAAGACAGGGAGAAAAAGGAGGTTAGTTTAGATTAAACCAAGATTGTGGAACTTTCTGTCTCTGATAATCAATTTAGGAGAGGTGTGATGTAGTTCCAGCCTTTGGACAAAATTAATATCACAATGTTATGGCTTTGAGGTGAAACTTCTTTGATGCTACTTTTGAGTAGACATTTTTTTACAAAATTAAATTTGGGGCTTTAAGAAACATGTAATCTGGAATCTTTTGCTCATATAAGTAACATAAAGTACCATAGAGGAGAATCCTAGATGGGTTATAGTCCATCACAAGGTTACCCTCACCTTTATTTCATTTAATTTTCCTTGCTTATAAGCTTTTTTGAACTTCGCCCACCTGCCCCCATAACTTTCCTAATGGTCCATCCCTTACTCTCAGATTATTTTAGCCAACCACAGGGGTGCTACATTTGGGTTGTTACTATTATGATTTATGCCCTAATTTCTTTTGTCTTTTTTTTTAAGGCTGAAAAGGCTCAACAGAGGGAAAAGAATCTTGAAGAGGCTAAGAAAATTACAATAAAAGAAGATCCAAGTTTGCCCCCTGCACAGAGAGTAAGTTCTTCATTGTTCAGCATCTTTGGCCAGGCTGAACTTGCCTGTTAATTGTTCTAACTAGAAAATACAATGTAGATGTAATCTGGTGCATACTGATATAGCTGACTCTTATACCGAATTCAAGGCAGGTCTTGATTTTCATTTGTGTTGCATCACAGATAGGAATAAAAGATTCAGTGACACATCGTGACCAGAGGGTAAAGGTGTTTGGCTGGGTGCACAGGCTTAGAAGACAAGGCAAAAATCTGATGTTTTTAGTTCTTAGAGATGGAAATGGTTTCCTTCAATGTGTTCTGTCAGATCAACTGGTAAGCATTGACAATTTATTTTAACAGATCAGTAGCTTAAAATGGGCAGCGGGAATGGGAAAATGAACCATGAAATGATACATGAGATATGGCTATTAAAATTTGAAATGTGTGATGAACAAAATCAGCGGAAGGTAGATAAAAAAGTGGGAAAACAGACTTTTTCTTTTTACTAAACAGAATTTTGAAGATAATATACATGTATTATAACTGGGGCCCTTATAATACAATGAAAAATTAGTTATTAATATATGTACCTCAGATTTTTATTTAGCAAAAATTGCATAAGTCATGTTTACCTTTCTTTTTCAATTTTAAGTGCCAGACTTATGAAGGTGTAACACTATCTACAGAAGCATCTGTATGTCTTTATGGTGTCATCAAAGCACTTCCAGAAGGAAAAACAGTAAGCATTCTTGTTTTCTATTGTAGTTGTTTATGATAATGATGGTTACACTGACTGTTTTGCTGTAGAAGAATAATATTATTGGTAGATACAATAATTGTTGAGGTGCATATAAAGGATATTACATGGCCGCGTGGAGATACAAAATTTATCTTTGAGTGTTGAAAAATATTTCACGAGTGAGCGCAGCAAACGGGCGAAAGCTCACCTGGTATTTCATTGGTGTTTATATAGTAAAATGAAGTAGTTATGTTTTAAATTCTGTCAAGAGATTAGAAGTCAGCTTTTTGCATTATAATTATTTTTTATTGTCCAGGCCCCAGGAGGACATGAAATGGCCGTGGACTACTGGGAACTAGTGGGAGAATCCCCTGCTGGTGGCGTTGACAATCTTGTGAATGAGGTTGGTTAATCTGAAAGAGATAAACTCTCTGTTGTGGCACACTGAAATGTAACATAAACAGCCCCCTTCAATATCACCCTTTAACACATTTTCTCCGGCAAGGATTTTAGTAAATTGACCATGTAACTTTAAAAAATCATATCTCAGCTGTTATTTCCAGTACCTTATAAAGCTATACCTCATTGGAAAGGGCAAAAATTAAACTTTCAGAAAAAAAATATTTTGGTCTCAGGAAACCCATAATATTCTGCAAAAAAAATTATAAACAAGCATATTTCTGTATAATTATTTTAAAAAATTTTTACGAGTGTAATTTTGCCAGGAAAGTTGTCTGTTTTGTGTAATACAGTACACACAATTTTTTTTCTTCAATATCTAAGCAAACAGCCTGAATATCGGTCGAAAATATAGAGCGACTAACAATTTTCTACAAATTTATTTTGTGACCGTATCGGATTATGCAAATGAGGTCAGAGCTAATTAGCATAGCGAAACTAGATACTTTAGTGTCACTTTGTGGCCCGATATTTACCTTCAAAAGACGCTTTATTTTTAGTTTCTCAGCGAAATATCGAGTTAAAAACAGGCAAACATGAATTCACTGATATAAGTGATCAAAATAAGCAAGGCTTTGAAGGCAAAAAGCTCAGCGGGACGGAACTCACTGCGTTTGAAGAGAATTTGTGCCAGACATTGCCGACTCGGGGAACTGAAGGCAAAGATTCTTACTGTTTTCTTTCCTCGATTTTCGCGTTTGTTTTGCTTGTTATCCTCCAAAATCCTTCAAAACAATCTGCTTGACTTGCATTTGATTGAAATTTGTCGATATAAGCTTTCATTCTACGCAAAAACATCCCAAATACTTCTCACTACGCACCGCCATTTTTCTACATTTTTGAAAAATCGTTGCGTGAAGCTCAAAACTCGCAGGGGGCTGGAACTAGGCACATAATTAGCTATAGCTATTAACTTCCTGTGGGCCAAATTTGGAGGTAAGCGGAAGTAACGCGATTTTTTACGTTTTTTTTTTCGTAGTCGATGCCGTGACATCGACGGCCCTAGTCGCCGGAGACAATGAGTTAAGCCTTAAGAGTGATCATGAGAATAAAAATAATTTTTCCATGTACATGTGATACCAGTGCTTCAAATTGACCACTCCAGAAAATGCTATAACATACATGTACCATAGTGCTCTTTGTTTGTCACCCCAAAATTTTGCATAAACATTGTCTTCAGTTTCTCTTGGGAGTTAAAATGGCCCCAAGAGGAGTGGAGTGGTCAACAGCAGAGGGATCACAAGGGTTTTATCGAACGTAAGATGACATGTTAACAACTTTTCTCCACTTTCCACTGTCTTTCTTTTAGTTTTCTTCTCAATTTCAGCTTCATTTGTGCTTTTTTTTTAGTTATAAGAACTGACTGTGTTATAAAAAAGTATTTTTTCTGCTCTTTTAAGGAATCTGCTATAGATACTCAGCTTGATAACCGGCACATCATGCTCAGGGGAGATACAGTAAGACAGTTTATGTTACCTTTTTATCTTATACTGCTTTGTAACTAGTATTTTAATTGACCCTAGGAATTATAATAACAACCTGAGTATTGGTTAAAATGCATTAGTACACTAGTCTTAGTGTACAATTGTAGGTAAAAAAAAAAACAAGAATTAAATGGAAATGGCTCCAACTATAGAATGATGTGCAGATCTTTCAGTTACTGCACTGGCCTGAATGCTGTGACTAAAATTTTGCACAAAAAACCGAGCAAGCAGGAAGCTAAGCCAAAATATTATGTTTTAATGTATTTGTTTGGTCAGAGGCAAGTAATATTATCAGCTCTTTTTACTAACTATCGTAGAATTTTGATGATGTGGGTTATTTGTCAAGTTACATGTACCTGTAGTTCCCCATAATTAATTGTGCAACACAACTCCACTTGTACTTCACTGCAGCTGTGACTTAATTTTCATTAACACTTGGTGGTAATTTATTCTAGATTTCAAGAATCCTGAGAATGCGATCTACTGTTACTCAGTGGTTAGTTGTCTTGCTCTTACAAAAATATATACTCATTTTGATATTGTTGATCTACCTTACCCCAAAAATATATTACTTGTCTGACTCCCGTGAAAATGAAAATATGTAGCACCAAAGATCAGTAGCATGACACTTTTATCTCTAGCTTAAAAGTAAAACTTGTGTTGCACATTTTCTTTCAACCACGGAGCATACATGTACAGTATTTGAATCGATGAAATCTGGACAAAATATATTGTTATATTCCTAGACTTTCACTCAACTAAACAGGGACTTCCATTGGTTGATTCTTGGTCACATGACCTTGACTAAAATCAAATCTCTGACTGACTTTTCCTGTTTTCTTTTTCATTCTTTTATTGACTTTTAGTTTTAGAGACCATTACTTTGATCACAGTTATGTTGAGGTAAGAAATGACATTACATTTAACTTTTACCTTGCAATATCCCTGCAGCTGCTAGAGGAACCTGAATGATATGGACAGCAGCCAAATTCCCAGCAAAAATAATGATTCACCATTTTTTGACTAAAATAAATTCCAGCTATTCCAGAATTCGAATCTCCTTACTGAGGACACTAACTCATATATGGTCCTAAAAGCATTGGCAGAAATAGGAGTTTGACTGTAACAATATTGTGACTTTAATTAAATACCATAAATGATCTAAAGACTAATGTACACCCTCTCATAGATGAATGTCTCTTCTGCATGACACTTGCTCCAAAATGCTAGCTAGGAAATAGTAAAATAAAGGAAAATCATTTAATTTATTTAGTTTCTCGCTTGATTAACAAGATTTTGTGCATTGCATCTTGTTCACTGTCAAGTTCAAATTAAAGATTCAGACATCGAAGTTGAGATTAAAAAAAAAACGATGAATCTTAAAATGACATAGCTGTATCAATGGATGGAGTGGTTAGTCTGCTATTTATATACTGTGGTTTTCACCTAAAGTACCGTATATTATTACAGTTTTGTGGAATTTGTTACAGTTATGAGAATAAATTCCTCTCTTTTGCATGTGTAAACTCATCTTATCTATTAAACTACGTTGCTTGGGCTTCTAAAATTAAATAGATGCCTGGGGCATTTATTTGAGCATTTATGATATTATTAGAGTTACTACAGTAAACTGGTGGTGAGATAAAATTTCTCATACACATATATCTTAAATTTCTTGCTGGAGTCAACTCAGCGCTGTCTGCAGAGCCATGTATCCTTATTTTTCTTAATGCACTGTTTTATCCATTCACAGGTCACTCCACCTACAATGGTCCAAACACAAGTTGAAGGAGGTTCTACTCTCTTTGAATTTAACTATTTTGGTGAAAAAGTAAGTGTTCATTAATTATTAATTTTTTTTTTTAAAAAGTAAGTACAGTTTTATGGAAGCGGTGTAAGTTGCTCATCCTCTCTGGGGTACATGTACCAACATCTCACTTGTAAGAAGCTTGTGTGTGCAATGAGTATGTTCATGAAAAGTATCTTTGTAGCAAAGTGGAGATTCATATGGCTAACCCTCTTTGTAATTTTGCAGTTTTTGAATTTCAGTTTTACATGTACGTGTTTGTTGTTCTTGTTGTTGTTATTAGTTTTAGTGTTGTTTTAAATTTACTGGTACTGACATTTTGTTAAGTTTCCAATCATCATTACAACCATTATGATTGTATTATTCTTTTTGAAGGCCTACTTGACGCAGTCCTCCCAGCTGTACCTGGAAACACTCTTGCCATCACTAGGTGATGTATTCTGTATAGCACAGTCATACAGGGCGGAGCAGTCACGCACTAGGAGACATCTATCAGAGTAAGTCTGTTGTCCTTACTTTACCGAAGCCCTCACAGCAGGCATCCAAAGGGTTAGGGGAGGATTGGTTAAGGGAGAGGGGATTGAGGTGAGAGGAAAAATTAAAGCTCCCTTTGTCCTTTCCCTGCATTTCTTGCATTTCTTCTTTTTTTTCTCTCTCGCCACCCCCCCCCCCCCCACCCCCTCTCCTTTTCAGGCCTGCCACTCAGGCAAATTTTACTGCCACAACAGCTCTAAAGCAAGCCTGCGAAAGCAGACAATAAGAATAATTTAAAATCTTTTCGTGCAAATGTATTGGGATTAGTCTCAAGTTTGATGCCATTTTTAAGAGATGTCCCCTTAGCTTACTGGTAAAGTTTGAGCTTTGAAATCTTATTATTTTCATGATCGTATCGTTTTCCAGCGACTCAGCCACAATTTGCCTAAGTTTGCTTTTGTCTTCACCTATAAGTTGACCCGCATTAGCCTCACAATCATGCTAAGAAGGCTCTCGTCCCAGAGCCATCGCAGAATACAAAACCTGCGTATTCTCAACAGTAGCGTCCAGATCTGAAGGGGCACAGTGCTTCATGAAGGTCGTGTCGTCTGCTTATTGAAATGCCATGCAGTCATGGATACCATTAAGATCACTTGTGTGTAAATTAAATAAGGCTGGTCCAAAATCTCAAACCCTATGGTACCCCAAATTGCACGTCAATCAGCTCAGATGTTTTATCATTCACTTGTACAAACTGTCGTAACTTAGAATCCAGTGTAGAAAGAGCTTTAGGAAACCCATTTTGTGCACTTTTTTCAAGAGTACTGGTGTGGTCGACCATGTTGAATGCCTTTGAGAAATCTGCAAATATAGCTATAGTGAGTTTCACCTCTCTTCATAACTTGGATGATGCCATCTCTGAAGTGCAGACTAGTAATACCATTGTTGTCAAATGACCTTTTCTGTAGCCAGAAATCTTCTCATTAAGTATGCTGTGTCTGTCAATGTGTTCTATCATCTGGCTTGGTACTAGGCGTTTGTTTATTTTAGAGCGCATCCCACGCGTGGGTAGGATAGCAATTATAGTATTTTGTACATGTGAAACAATTGTGAGGATAGTTGTTTGCTCTTGAAGGTGAGAGCAAGGAGCTTTTGTTAAGATTTCGTGGGATCTGATTCTGAAATGCCAGTACTATGTACAAGATTCTGTGTTTTTTTCCTGATTTCAGATATACTCATGTAGAGGCAGAATGTCCCTTCATTTCATTTGATGATCTCCTAGACAGGATAGAAGACTTGGTACAAATTTTTATTTATTTACTGTTTTTATTATTATTTTTTTCTTTTCAATCTTAATTACCGGTCTTTGGCTTTTATTTCCTGTTCAACGAATCATGCATAATTATGGTTGTGCTGATCAAAGTTTTTTTTAATAAAATTACAATGGAGAATGAGGTTTATCAACTAACTTAAGTAAGGCTCAAAGCTTCAGTTATAGAAGCCATGATAAAAACCAAGTTAATAGCACCAAACTTATTTATGTTTTGCTTCCCCTCAGACATAGCCCCACATTTCCAGTAGAAATAAACATTCAAAGTATACCCCTTTATCCATTTTTTTTTTCCGTTCTAGGTTTGCAACGTTGTTGAGAGAGTTCTGAAGTCTCCCCATGCAGAAATACTCAAGGAACTGAATCCGGTGTGTAATGCCCAGGGCTAATTATTATAATGTTTAGAAACTAATGTTCCTTAAATTTATCACCAAGAGAAATAAAAGGAATAGATGGTGGCTCACATTTATCTTTTATCAACGTATATACCTCCTGCATCAGCGGAAATCAAGTACTATATTGCCTTCTTTAAGTTTCAAAATAATCATTCTACATGCACATCAGCTACACTCAACTCTGGTAAAAGCAGCCAAATTTTCGTTAATATTACATTACTCAAACTGCAACCTCCTTAGAAAGTAAAGCTGATAGATTGCTGGGGTGTTACAATTCTCCATTGAAACTTGGTAAATACAGTTTCTTCTTTTCGCTCCACCCCGGCCCAGCAGTTGCCGTTATCTTGTCCCCCAAAAGCCCCAAACTTATTTAATACAGACTTGGATAATTAGGTTATACTATGAGTCTGCAGTACTCTTAATTGTCCGGCCAGCTACAACAACTAAAACTTGTTCCATCTTTGTTGTCTACTCAACTTTTTACTGCCTTCTTTTAAAATCCTCTACATCCTGTTTGATGCTTCAAAATAAAGTGCTCTTGGTAATGACTTTAACTCTAAATAATTTCCTGTAACTTGGTACAAATTTGGAGTTGTCGATTCACTTTTATGATAATTTATGTATTTTTCCATCATTATAATTGTCTTTTAGAATTTCAAGCCTCCAAAGAGACCTTTCAAGTAAGTTCATCGAGTGCTGTCAATTGAATATCCAGGTTTCTTTGTTCTCGGAGTTCTTGGAGAACTCACTTCACAGCCACCATTTATTTTATTTTGTCACAGGAGAATGAACTATTCTGATGCTATTGTGTACTTGAAGGAGCATAACATCAGAAAAGAGGATGGAACGTTCTATGAATTTGGAGAGGTATGATGTAATGTTACATTGACCACATCGTAGTCCTTACCACACTTGTCAAATACAGATATGTCTTCAGATTTCGTGTGTTATTGCGACTGCTCTCTTTCCATTAAATGGAAAATTCTCTGTGACAATAGATTAAATCTTAAAATTTAAGAAAGAAGCTTGGTATGAACAAAATAATTGTAAAGCAAATCTTTTTTAAAAATTGCTGCGAACCACCATTTTGAATTTTTGACCACATATTTTGTTACCATGGCAGCAGGCAGGAAATTCAAAATGGGGAAAATAGCCAAAATTTTTATCTGCTACATTAAAAATTTGTTTCAATTTTAATATACAAAACACAACTAGTCTTCAGTAAAAGGATTCCCAATCTTAATTTCACCTGTTGTTGTTTTTATTGTTAAGGGAGGGGGCAAAATCAAATAAGAACAAAATTAATGTCAATACTCTATTTTTGTCTGCTGATTTTGGACTCTTCTTTTTCTCTTTGCAGGACATTCCTGAGATGCCTGAGCGAAAAATGACAGATCAAATCAACGAGGTACTCGAACTTCGGTTTCTCAATACGACATTTTAATAGGCTTGCTTATTGATCCTTGATTATATTATTTTTCATAACCTAGCCAATCCTGCTGTGTCGTTTCCCTACGGAAATTAAGTCCTTCTACATGTTTAGATGTCCAGAAGATAAGCGTGTCACGGAATCGGTAAGTACATAACCCGCCATGCTACGATCGTCATCAAAAGTGTTGGGAAAGCTGCTACTTTTTTCTCTTTTTTGCTTCTTCCCCTCGCCCCTGGCCCATTGTTGTCTGCGTAATTTTTCTGTTGCATCCCAGAATTGAATAGGGGAGATGGGGATATTTAGCACAAAGGAAAGCCATCTTTTTTAACGTTATAATGAACTACAGTCAGCTCCCAATAACTCGAACCTTCTAGGGAAATCGAAAAAAGTTCGAGTTATCGGGAGGTCAAAGCAAATAACCGGAAATAAGCAAATAAGCAAATGGATGGGGGGAGGGTAATGCAAGTATCATGCACACTTCACTTCAGGGGCAGCAAGAGATATAGATTAATATTTCTGAAAAGGAGTTAAGAAACAAAGCTTGATTAATATACAGGTATGGACAGGAATTTGAACTGCAGTAACAAAAAAGTGAAGACAAAGAATTGACACGGTTGTTTTGGAATAAATTCAATGTTTCAGACTTCAGTACAATGTTTTATTCTCCAGCTTGTTGCAACCTTAACACATGGTTCGAGTTATCAATGGTAAAGTTATATAGAAATGATCTGAAGGAAACAGAAATTACTTCGAGTTTGCGGGAGGTTCGAGTTATCGAGGGTTTGAGTTACCGAGGGTAATTATAGTAAATGTATGAAGGAAATCCAAGGGAAGTCGACTTTGGTTCGAGTTTATAGCGCGAGGTTCGAGTTAGTGAGGGTTCGAGTTATCGGGAGTCCACTGTACTGTTAAGTTGTATAACCTTCCCAATTGCTTTTTTCTTGGATTGTGGGTTATAGCTGAAGTCATGGCGGCCATGTTGGTTGACAAGAACAAAAGCTTTTTCCTCTGCTGGGAAGTTAACTCTCAAAAGCTTTTTCCTCTGCTAGGAAGTTAACTCTTTCCAGGCAAATTCTACGAAAAAATATTACTTATTGTTTTGCCACCTTATCACGTGGTTTAAAACAAGGCAAGATTGTTCCCAATTTTAGGGAAATTCAGAATCTGCCAGCTTTTCATTGACTGGGATAATAAAATGAGGTATCATCTTGTTCCGCTATGAGTGGAAAAACGGGAGATTAATCACTGAACGATTCTTTTGGGAGAACTTTAGCCCCCATTTCTGTAGTTTATTTCAGATTTGTATCGAACTGTGTTTTATATGTCTCAGAAATATGTTAAAAGTGTTTTGTGGCCGTGAATCTGCCAATGTTTCCAGTTTGTAGTACGCAATTTATTGCCAGCATTTATCTCCAATCCTCGTCACTGAGTGCTTAGCTATAGACTAATTAAACGGTCACATAACCAAATGGAACTAAAAATGCTGCTAGTGGATTTTCGAAAACTTTGCTGTATTGATAGAAAGATTAAGCTTCACGTAAACGGCAAACGTCAGATCCAAGTTGAAAATTTGTCAAAAATAGAAAATGAGCGGATAAAAATAGCTCAAAACAATTCTTATGGATAAAGAATTGCGTGAAACTACTAATATATGCGTAGAAATAATGAACAGTGAACGACAAGTAACGGGAAAACTTGGTCACGTGGTGCAAATTCGCGTTTGCCGTTTGACGTAAACATGATGCTTAACCTCTGTAATACCCCTGGAGGTGGTTACAGCGAGCAGTCAATTAAGTCCCAAACTGAGAGACTTTCTCCTTTGTATTGTAGCAACTAGAACAAACTCTAAAACGTTGATTCCCTGTTTCTAGGTCGATCTATTGATGCCTGGTGTTGGAGAGATTGTTGGTGGGTCAATGAGGATGTGGCATTATGTAAGTTTGTTGTTTCTTTAGCCAATATCTTGTTCATTGTCCATGTAAAATTAAAGTTTCATCTGAGACTCGATCCGTGTTGACAGTTTTTGCCCAATTACACTTCGAGACATTTAACGGGGTTCAAATGTAGACCCAATTTCCTGCGCAGCCTTGTAATTCCCACTTTCGCATACCCCATAATACTAACTTTTTTGGTGAAAAAAGGGAAAATGAAAATGAAGCTTAGTGCCGAGGTGGGGAAATTTTTGTGCCTTTGACTGGAAAAATTTGCCCGTGGGCGTAAATTTTCAAGGCCTTCAGCCCTTTTCTTTTCGAAAGGGTGCTAATTCTCATCTTTTCAATTATGTTTTGCGCTCTTGCTATTTCAGGATGAGTTGATGCAAGGATACGAACGAGAAGGAATCGATCCAACACCGTACTATTGGTACACTGACCAGGTGTGTTTACGAATCTAAATCTTTGTTAAATCAAGCAACCATTGTTCGTGTTTGTTACTTAAGGAAGTTATTGTGAGCGACCAGAGGAGCCCGCAATCCTAACCTACAGGTTGCTTTTAAGCATGAGCGTAAAACGTCTGTAGGAACGGAACGTATGTAGCTAGCAGTTGTTTGGACCTTGACCAAGAATGAATGGAATGCATAGTACGCAATCTGATCACCGCGTACGTTTCAACCTTCTATCACTCGTAATCTGATTACGCGTGTTTTGTTCTTCTATCACATGAAACTTTCGCAAAGCACACCACAGAAGTCGTGAGTGTTTTGACCTTCGATCTATCTCCCCTGCACTCCATAACTGTTTTTACTAGCAGTAAAAACATTGATCAATAGTGGATGTAGACAATCTAGTAAGCCAATCAGGGCTAAGTAAACGCAAGCAGCGGGAGCCAGTTGCGGGAGAACGCTCGCAGCCTGGTCAGAATTGTTTTGGTGTGATCGCGGATTGATTACAGGGAAGTGCCGTGTGATATTTCAGCCAATCACAGAGTGCAACAATTCGATACCAAAACACTGTTAAACCATTCACAGTTTACTTGATTTCCTGCGTGCGATTGGTGACGTCTACACTTGGCACTTTTTCTCTCTCCCCGCCGCGTGTCGCCTTTTCTCGTGTGGGATGATTTTCACGCGCGCCAGCGTTTCGCTCGCTCTACTATCCCTGAGGAAAAATGGGGGACTACTCGTAGTCTACCGTGGCCTATTTCCCTTTCGTAAACGGTCTTTGCCATTTTGTGCGGTCAATGCCACCATTGGTAACTAGGGAGCTTTAGCAACGACGACGGCGACGGCAACGAGAACGGCAAAAAAGCAAGAGGTTTAGATTAGCAAAACAACAACTTTGCACGTGCATCACGCTTTTTTGTACATTTCTTTGCTGTCACTGCACGACTACGACGTGAAAATGCCTAATTTCACGATTTATGGAGAACGTAAACAAACGACGACGAATTTTCCTTTCTCTTTCTAAGCTTGAATCCGGTCCCCAAGAAAGCAACTCCAAGGAAATTCGCCCAGATTTCACATTTTCAGTGAATTGGAATAAACGCGACAAAGTTTGAAAAAACGCGAATTCATTTTAAAAGTGACTTTGTCGCTGCCGTCGCCGTCGTCGATGCTAAGGCTTCCTACTAACGACGACGGCGACGTCAACGAGAAGGGCATAAAACCTTTCACATGACATCACGGCGGCCATATTGATGTCCTAAAACAATGAAACGGCAGCCATGTTGGTGTCCAAAACCAGTCCTGTGGGAGTTGAACTCTTTTCTTGTGCAAATGCTTTCTTTTGTTCCAATAATTTGCATAGATGCTGGCCACGTGAGTGAAAACACTCTATAGGTTTAGATTGGCAAAACAACAACTTTGCACGTGCATCGTGCATTTGTGGTACATTTCTTTGCACGCCGACGTGATAATGCCTAATTTCACGTTTTGTGGAGGATGTGAACACAAGGCGACGACTTTCGTTCGGCCACTCGCTCGGGACTTCTCCCCCAAACGGTAAATCCTAGATTAGCCTGCGTAGCAGGCGCTTGGAAGTAGTGGGCACAAGAAAAAACAGGCGCGCGAGAAGGAGCCAACACGCGTGTCTCCCTCGCGCGCCCGTTCTCTCTTTCGCCCACTACTTCCAAGCGCCTGCTACGCAGGGTAATCCTCGATAGACCCTGTAAACCTATTGCTGTTTTGCCGTTCTCGTTGCTTAAGCTCCCTATTTCGAGGGGAAACTAGTGGTGCGGTCCTAAAATGCCGGGTGTTTTCTCTTTAACTTTTATTTTCTCGGCAAGGGTAACAGTCTCTCTTTTTTTGCAGAGAAAGTATGGTTCTTGTCCCCACGGAGGTTATGGACTGGGACTGGAGAGATTCTTGACTTGGTTACTGAACAGGGATCACATCAGAGACGTGTGTCTTTACCCACGATTTACCGGAAGATGTCGACCATAAAAATAAAAACACACTGGAGTCGATTTAGTTTACATTACCCACAATAAAATGCAGTATGGAACCAGCCAATAAAATTCTAGCTATAGAATTTATATTAACTTAGAGTTATTTCGTAAGGGCAGTTCTTAGAACTACGCCAGGAAATTAAACAGTTGTATTTCCTACTACCCTTATTGAAATCTTCAGGACCCGGTTACTTGAAAGATGATTAAGTTTAACCCAGGATAGGACGAATTATCAGCAAAGTTTCCTTGTGCAGAAACCTGAGATTATAAAATACCATTGAGCCTTGTATTACAAGATCCAGTTTTGTCGAAATAATATGATACTATAATAGTGGAGTAAAGTTTTAATCCTGGGTTTCCGGTGATCGGTCTTTCAGGGCCCGGGCCCCAGCCTTCTGTCCAAACAGACGGTAAATAAATGCTTTTTATACTCTTTTTGATGTCTGGTTCAAGGACAAAAATCAAGGACGAATTTTGCACCTGTTTTCAAGCAAAGTCATGCAAAAGCTAATTATCAACAGTCGACTTTGCTCAGTGTTTTTAGGAAAACGAACTTTACGCAAAAAATTGCCAAAAGTATTTTGAACGATATGAAAAGACAGTCAACATTTTATGGAAGATTTGAATTGGAAATCTTAGTCTATAGTTCTGGGAACAAGAAGCCACGACACCGACTTGGAAGCGAGCACTCAGCAGTAATGTCCGTGCGCTCCACGTAAAGCTAGAAATTGGTCGTTCAGGTATTTTTGGCATACACATTGTCGTGTAACGCACTTGTCATTCAGGGTCCATGACAAACTTGGATTCGTCATTAAAATGAAAATTTCGTTTTAGTAGTATCTTGTATTCCCGAGACACTTGTAATTCTAGTATAAACTTTCTTCTGTTCAAATGAAATAAAATTGCAACTGTTCCATCAAAAGGAAGTGCAGTCGTGTTTTTATTCCATTTCTGTCAATGGTTTTTAGGCTTTTTCAGTCCTCGAGGTCGACAAAGTGAGAGTTTGTAGACCTAAGTTACGTTGGAGACTCCTTGAATTTTATAACTTTATAAGACATTTCGTTTACCTTGATGTTAATACCCTTCTTTCGAAATCTACAACAAACTTGAAATGATTGTCTTTAGGCAAACTTTAAAATGGCAAAAATATTTTGTGGGAACAGAACTGAGCTGCTGGCAAGTTCATAACGTATACGTAATAAGTACAAGTAATGGTTTCTTTTATGCACAAACTAACAGCAACATCAAATAGGTGTTGGGACCAGTTGTTCAAAAGTCGGATAACAAACTGTCTTATCCACGGGGTGGAGATTAATCCGTGGTTAGCACTATCCAGCACCCTTTGAGCAACTAGTCAGGCTTAACTGCAAACAGGACATAATTTTCGACATACTGTCTCGACCCATAGCCACGAAAATAGGGAGCACATAGTGCCATGAGACAGCTGCCGAACGCGAAGGGACGAGTTCAGCACAGTCATAACATATATCACTAGAAATATGAGTAGTATCGCAGAACTTCACGAGCTCAGATTTAGGGCCAAGAGTAAAAAATAAAAGAAAAAGAAGCCAAGAGTGGAAAAAAAAACGGTTCCTCCAGAAATATGCATTGAATTTTTTATACATTGTATTATCTAAGTTTTGAAACTATTACACAGTAAATCTTATCAAAGTTGAATTTGTAATTAAATATTTTATAAAAATTCAACTTTTTTGGGTCATTATTTTAATTGTTTTCTATTATTCTTCAAGCAATAAGTTCATAAACAACTAATGGCACAAAAATAAACAAAATTATTCAATAACTAAAAAATTATTTAAAGTGTCATGTATTAAGAACCCTCCAATAATTATTTCTCAACTGTTATAATTTGATATTCAACCTGTCTGGTCATGACAGAGCTAACATCACAGAAAAAATAGAAAAAATATTAGGTTCCAATTAAAATTTATTATTATTATGGCCTATCCCCAATACCACCAGCTAAATCATAAACTTTCTGGCTGACAGCCAATGCCAAAGAATCAGCAGCTTCTCGCGTATCGGCCTCAGCATATACACGTACTATATCCTCAGTACCAGATGGTCGCACAAAGGATCTTGCATTCTTGTACCCAGAAACAAGCTTATCAATTTCATCTTGAAGACCCTGGGGGGCTGTAACCTTCCTTTCAGCATCTGTTGTTTCAATGACATTGCGATTCTTGATAGCGACTTTGCGTTGCCGGTTAGGGAGATCTGTGTACACAGCAGCCCAATCTTCCAAACTCCAGCCTTTTTCATGGAGGATGCTTTCCACTACCAGCATGTCACTCATAGCATCACCAACAGTTTGGTTGACTAAACCTATCAAGCTTAAGACTTGTTTGGCAGCTTTAGACCTCTCTGTGCTGGTATCTGTGTCTTGGACAACAGCCTTCATCTTCCTCACAACATCGTTTGTAAACAACGCAGTTCCATGGCCATTTGCTTCAAAATATACCCCAATGTCAAATTCTTCAGCTTTGTGGTGAACGTGCTTCACACCTGTTTTGGTGCATGCCACGGGCACTCCAAGGGTGCTTTCAGCATAGGATGTGGAATTACCATTGGCATAGGCAGTTTGGACAATTCCCAAGCCTCTATCAAGCACAACACCTGTTTTGTCCAGTTTTTCTTTCAAATATCCAACCACAAGGGTTGCAATTCTATCCCCATCAAGCAAGTGGAACTTGTGATCTTGATCATAGTAAAAATACAACACTCTATCAGCATCACCATCGAATGTCACACATCGATCACCTGGGTTGATGTCCATGCCATCAGGAGCACACTGGTAAAGCTTCACATAATCAGCACCACACTTCTCATTTAACTTTCCACTTGAACCATCATTGCAAATTACAAGCGACAAAGTGCCCTTCAGTTGTTTGGCCAGCATCTTGACTTTGAGTGCTCCTACACCATTTGCACCATCCAGCTTGATCACAGGGACACCTGTGTTCCCACACAGTGACCTCAGATCCAGGAAGGCATTTGAGATTTTGTTATAGTAACCTTCTTCTGTTGCTTCACCATATTCACCTTCAGTGTTTTGGCATCTGACCATGTAATGCAACTGAGGAGTGCTTAAAACACCTGACACAAAAGGGTGATCAGTTAATTTGTGAATCAATATTACCCCTTAAAGTCCCAAAAGTGACCATAATCAGTTTTCTCCTAATAATATCCATAGAAACACAAGGGAAAAGGTTATGGGAATAAATAAAATGATCAAACAGGGAAAATTGCTTTGATCTTTCATCAGATTCTCTTACTGATTCTTTGAGGAAATGTAGTGAAGGTCATAGTCTGGAGAGTTTGTATGATCATGATAAAATAGGGTATGTTCTGGATTATTGGAGTGATTTTACTTAACCCATGAAATACATGGAGATCATAGACTAATACACAATATTACACTCTAATTTACTATTTGGCAGTAATTGTCTTAATCGATAACTGTATTACCAGTAAGTAGATGCCTGATTGTCAGCTGAACAAAGATGTCCACTTGGAAAGAAAGGTTTGAGCTGTACCAATGCAGAATTTTTTTCACAGATTTACCCTTTTAGTTTCACATATATTTTTTCACATTTAGAAACTAAAAACTCTGATGGATATTTATATTAATATTTTAATGCATGGCTCCTATGTAATGCATCTACAGTCAATTCCAGCTGCTCTTTACGTCACCAGTCAGTTACGCCATTCCTTAGTGGTGCACCCGCTCCCAAGAAAAATCCTTGATCCATCCTTGTATGATAAAAATCACTCATCCGCCAAAACACCACTAAAATTGCGGCCTGATGTGAGAAATGCGTAAACGTTTTTAATTATACATGTTATGGTTCTTCATTTTAAATTTACAAACCTTTAATATTGCCAAAACCCGGCATTTTAATACCATAAAGAATGAATCAAATGCGGCTTGTTGCGAAATGTGATCAAAGCTCCTGATCTTGATATTTGCTTTGAAATTCTGGTTTTTAAGAGCAAGAAAATATTAAAATGAAGAAAACATACCTTTAAAAAAGTCGAAAATTTTTCCTAGCCCTTGCTGGACAAGCCAATCTGCCACAAACTGAAGATCGTTACCTCCGAAATTTTCCATGTTTTATAGCTAACCACTTGTGTGTCAAGGCCCCACCCCCGGGACTGACAAGGCGCGCAAATGCACCGCAGTTGCCCAGGGAAGGGGGGGTGGAAGCTGGGCGCAGCTGGAATTGCAATTGACTGATGCATAAACCAGCGACGGAAGCTGATAAAACTACCATGGTTAGATTAAGTGTCTATCGATCTATCTACTTTAACTGTGTCACTTGTATTTTATCACGGAAGGGGAGAGGCCTATTCACGTTGCTAGACTATTCATGCCTCATTATCAAAAGGGGCGGGGGAGGGGTGCGTTCTCTTTGCAAGACAACAAGAAGCTCTCACCATAATCCCGACCAGATCCACCCAAAGCTTGTACTCCATCCAACAAAGCCTTCACAAATTCCACTCCGCTAGGTCTCGTGTCTCGAGCGATAAAAACCTTCGCGGGAACGTTCCAATCGATGCTGTGCTCTTCCACCACCCCCCTCAGAACCTCGACAATATCTTCCGCGTTTGCTAGCTCCGATGCGTGCTTCTCCCATGATGGCTGAAGCATTTCACCAAGAGGATCCACCAGCTTGACTCCATTGTCGTGAACAGGGTTATGCGAAGCAGTAACAACCACGCCGATAACTTTTCCTTCTTTTGCCTTCGAGCGAAGAACAGCGAGAAGACCCATTCGGTACATAACAGAGTCGAGATGGTCTGCTCGCATGCGGAATCCAGCCGTTCCATAGGAAAACGTAATATCAGGTTTTGGATGCTCCTTGCTTACCTCCGCCGCTCTTTGAAGAAGAGATTCCATGTTTTAAGTCGAATTAGGGAGCCAGAACCTACA
>NC_133205.1:23984821-24104821 GCF_958299795.1 Porites lutea | reverse complement strand
CATAAATTAATTCCGCACTATTTAAACAGTTTAGGAAGTCTTTTTATTCTTATACAATAATAGAAATATAGTTTTATCAATATTTGCGATCCACAGATCAGAATTCCATTTAAGGAAAAACTACTCTTCATATTTTAATTCATTTCATGAAGGAAATGGAACGATACTTTCGGCCTTTTGCACCAAACCGACCTACGTGGACTACCTCGGGAGGTGGTCTCGTATGAAACGTTCATACCAAACCGGAATGTTTCTAACCGAAATTTCCAGAATTTTAAAAAGTATAGTCAGCGCACTTGAGATAATCACTCGTCACACTTTATCTTAGTCGTTGAAGTGTCCCTCACTATATTGCTACTGATCAGTAGCAGAGAAACAACATGAACGGCTTAAAAGAAAAATGGGTACATGTCAACTGGCCACAAGTATAAGGTGAAAGACAACTCCGTGCCTGAGGTAAACTATCACAAAGACGTTTAGAAATGCCTTTCACTTTTTAACTCTTACAATTAGACCGAAAGTAGCTGTTATGAAAAGATGCGCATACAATCTCATTTAGATTGAAAATAAACGAGCACGGGAAAGAATACGTTCGTAAAGAAAGTTGATTGATATGAACGTCAAAGGGCGGGACATGTCAACTGGCCATGGATATAAAGGTAAATGGAGTCTTCATGTTTGGTCTCAAACGTCTGAAGTTCGCTCGTTTAGATGGGTCTACTAGCAGAGGTAGTTGGTCAAATCTTGTTCAGTTTTACGAGAGGCGTAACAGAGCACTACAATCCAGAGGAACCTGAATTCACTGCAGAATTTTTTGGCTACGATCCTTTAGAAAGCACTGGTCGAGAATGGTATTATCAGCCAGTTGATGAGCTTATTTACCAAGAATACAGTGACAGAGAAGCTACCACATGGGATTATCTACCTTCTAACAGTCTTAATATCCAGGTTCTCGATGCGCGCTCACCAGATGAAGAACCAGAAGAATATCAAGACGAAAACAGGGCAATGGCTTGGAAACGCCTGCGGCCACCCGCTCTCAATACGGTTGGCAAATCAATGTGCATTGGAGCTTTGATCTCGCTTCTTGCTGCCACCTTTTTGGGTACAACACACACCGTAATATCTTGCGTGCGTTTTAAGAGTTTAACTTTAAGCTGCTATAATCACTCAGACAACTCCTTATCAACTCAAATGCAATGGCAAATAACCATTTCTGGTATGATTTGCAGTGGTTTTTTTTATATTTGGCCTTTTACGATTTTGATTTTTCTTTTTCGTCCGTTTCAATTGTTTGGGGTAAAAAGATTCTTGTGTCTAATTTCTTTTCTTTGCTACTGTTTGGATTCACTTTATCGCGGTTTTCTTCGAGCCTTAACTTTATCGGCTCATGTGAGCATTTCCAGCTTTTTAGCACGGTTTCCACTACATGCACTATTTATCATCTGCGTTTCCTTGGAACTGTACGTGGTGACCAATCATTTCTGCCCACGCTCAAGAACAATAAAAAAAATTTCCTTGTTCCTTCAACTAATGGTACCTGTCTGTTTTACTTTCCTACTGGCACAAATTTCTTACTATTCTCTTTATCCATATTACGTCGAAAGCAATCACAAATTTTTATTCGCTCTTTTTGCGCCTATTATTGGAGTCGTTTTGAAGACGTTCTCTCGCATCTGTGCTCAGCGGTTATATAACATTACTCATCCGGGATATTCTTATGTTATGCTTGTGCCGTTGTTTTACGGAACAGCGATAATGTTTCGAGTTTTGCAGGCAGATCTTGACAATCTACAATTCATCATTACAATAGGAATCGTCCACGGTGCTGGAGAAGTTATAGAACGAAGTACAATGGTTTTAACTGATCACATTTGTTATGTGCTGTGGAGAAGAAAATCAGCTTCTTGGGGGACTTTTCGCACCCCTCGCCGTGAGAGACTCATGGCTGATATTGCTATCATGAGCATGTTGTCTGAATCAACTGCTATAGTGTCAGTTAACGGGTTTATTTACTTGCACAAGTTTCTTTGCCTGCGAGAAAACTCACTTTTACCGTTATTACAGTTATTTGCCAAGAGCACCTCATTTCAGCTAGTGATTGAATGGTTTTTCACTAGCGTTTCTTTGGCAATCGAGACTCGTTATCAGAATTTGGCGGTCATGGCTGTTTTGCGAAGACGATGGAAAAGACACCTTTTAGTGGCAATTGTGAACGTAGTTCCCTTAACTATTTATACGAGCGAAAATCTTTTGGAACTTATTACTAATCAACAAAACGTCGCTAAGTTTTATTAAACCGTTGGATGAGTTGTAAGGACGCTTTGTCCCAATAAAGTGACTAACCGTTCCACGTTTGAATGAACGTTCCACGTTTTGGTTGAGGCTTATAGAGTTAAGAAGGTTCGTAACCAAATTAAAATACACCTGTATAAACACTTTTCTTCAACATATAACGAGTTCAACAAAAGAGGGGGGCACTAATTAGCGTTCCGCTTCTTTGTTGCAGTTATACTCTAAGAGGCGGGCGTTGAAAAAAGGGATAAAATCAAACACGCGCAGTTATTTGTCGGTTAAAAGGGGCTATATGTCACGAGGATATATCATTTTTAACTCGTGGGTACGCGCGAGCGTACCACGAGTTATTGCAGGGACAGGGATATGCAAATGAGTCACTCGCTCACTCGTAGTAGACGCCCTTCGTAATCTATCGGGTGCGAACTCGGGAGCGCGAAGATCTATCGTTTCCAAAGAAGCACGCGCTCGCCAAAGTTCGGTGGCATCAAATTCCTCGCTGAGAGCGTGCATCGTGCGCTACAGCACGGTTAGAGGATAGAGGTCTTAGCAAATTCAAGACACGCAGGAATCTTTCAGATTAGTACGATTCAAGAGCCTTTGACTCGTCCAGGCGTTAAACTTGACGAGAAGATGAGCATTTGCTCTTCGACTCCTTCAACTTCTACGCTGGCTTGATCTCCTACCTTGTAGTGATGTAGTAGGTTATGTTTATGAATGAATGCCTATGGTATGGTAAATAAAGGCACTTCTTCTTCTTCTTCTTCTTGAGGACTCTCCAAGATCACGGGGCGAAACGGGATGTGATTTTGAGCATTAGCTTTCAAATAACAGCGGAAATCGAGATAAGAAAACATAAGCTTATGTTTTGCGTCCTACTTCGCGGAGGAGTTGTGTCGACTTTGTATCGCATATGTTGTTTCATTGCTATGAAATGCGTTTACATTGTTTTTTACTGTCAGTAGCCTGGTTTCAATTAGCCTTAATTTCATCCGATTGCCTCGAGTCCTTTTTTCAATCGGTTAAGTATGGCTCGATGGTTTACCGGCGGAAGTTCCATGGAAAAGGCATTATATTTGAGACTTTTCAACAATTCATGTGTTCATCCTCAATGGCGTAGTGGCTATGAGAGTTCGGGTCAACCCGAAGGTACCGGGTTCATATGCTACTATGGACCTTCTTCTTCCCTTCTTCCTTTTTTTTTTCTTTTTTGTTTTGTTTTGTTTTGTTTGCTTATTTGTTTTGCTTTTTTTTGTTTGTTTGTTTTTAAATATATACGTAAATAAATAAAGTGCAATAAACAGCAAGAAAAGTATTGTGTTTCCAGAACAAGGATAGTATACTTATAATCTGAATTTCTATCATTTCCTAAAATTTACTGTGGGAAAACCAGAGGTGATAACTAATTGATTATTTTCTAAACAACGTACCCACGAGTTGGCGATAGTCTTTCTTTGATGTATTGCTGTTTTAGTTCAGTTCTGTAGTGGTCATTACCCAGTGCGTGCCTTTACCCATCGGCACAATTTTTTTTGTAGGCATTAAACCCTACTTTTCAAGTTTCGGTCCATGTCCATCCATAGCTATCCATGCCCAAATATAGTCTCAAGGTCGAAGTGGACAACTTGGGCTACGAAGAACAACGACGGATTTCGACAGGTTTACAAGATATTCATAACTGGATAAAAGGTGAGCCCATAATTTAAAGGGTACACGTCCGCGTATGGAACGCAGACCAAAATGTTTATTCAAAAGTAACAAACGGGGTCTAAACCAAACCTTGTTTCAGTGATTTTTAAAAATATGGAAATAAGAAAAGGAAATCTTTAGAAATTTTAACCAAATTTATCACCAAAACTCTTTTAGTTTTTTTTTTTTGCTCAAAATTCCTTGAAAACATTGCAGCTACACGCTACTTGTACATCTCCCACTGCACCTTATTTGCTCCTCAAAATTTTGCATAATCATTGTTTTTAATTTCTCTTGGGACGGCTGTAATACCCAGGAGAAATGAAAAACAAAGGTTCATGCAAAATTTGGAGGGCAAATAAGGTGCATTGTGGGAGATGTGCAAGTGACGTATAAACTATTCGCGCCAGTCCCTTGCAACGCGAGTATAAATGAGAGCTCCGCATCCCATTTCTCCCAGGTCGCGTAAGAATCCATTCGCTCTGTTAACCGATTCTTGTTTTATTAAGATGGCTGACGAACCGGTCCTGCCCCGGCCAACGTTACACAAGCTCCAGCTCTGCTTCAAGCAGACCAATCGCCAGTGCGGATGAACTTTCCCTCGCCTGTGTTTCGCTGGCGCTCTACTCCCAGTTTGTTTACTGCGCTTCCCTTGGCTCCCGTAAGGTTTTTACACGTTAATGTTTTGCTTTTGTTTTATCCAATAGCGGTGTTATTCGTACATACCTTGCCTCGCTAACTGCGGTTTGTGCAGTGCTCATCGCTCAGCCCCCCCGTAAAGTTTTAGTGCTTTCCCCTCGGCTCCCGTAGTTTGTTGCACGCTCTCGTTGTTAGTAATTTATGTTTTCCGTGCTTTGCCTCACAAACGCCGGGTTTCTGCGGTTCTTTTCCCTCGGCTCCCATACGGTTTGTTGCACGCCTGTGTTTAATTTTTCGTTACTCGCCTTTTCTTCCGTCATTTCATATGTTTTTCTTCCTGCGCTTCCATGGTAGCCTGAAAGGGTGTCTAATGCTCTAGTAGGATTACTGACGCTCAGGCTGCCATCCCTTGGGTGGGTTGTTCTCGCGTCTTCTCTGCGCCTTAGGTTTTTTCTTTTTACCTTGATGAACATCAAGAAGATGACAGGGCAATGGCTTGGAAACGCCTGAGGCCACCCGCTCTCAATACGGTTGGCAAATCAATGTACATTGGAGCTTTGATCTCTCTTCTCACTGCCACCTTTCTCGGCACACAATTCACATTAATCTGTTCCGGACCCCTATATCTCAAAACTTTATACCGCACTGGTTGCTCTTTCCGAGCAAATGTGACAAATTGATTTGTCTATTGTACAGAAAGCGGATGGCCTCAGCCGTTTCCAAACTATTGCTCGGTCATCTTTTTGATGTTCATCTGTCCTTCATCTGGTGAACACGCATTAATAACTTTAAGATCAAGATCGGTCTACCCGAGATAATCCCATGTGGTAGCTTCTCTGTCACCGTATTTTTCAGTGGTAAATAAGCTCATCGACTGGTCGATAATACCATTCTCGACCAGCGCTTTCTAGAGGATTGTAGCCAAAAGTTCAGGTTCCTCTAGATTGCAATGCTCTGTACGCCTCGTGTAAACCTGAACAAGAATTGACCAACTATCTCTGTCAGTATACTCATTTTAGCATCGGAGCGATCTTCAAACGGCGACTCGAGTTAGTATTTCTTTATCCCGTTAAGACCAGATGTACTGAAGGACTGTTCCACCTTTATACCCCTGGTACCCATTTTACTGAAAGATTAAACTTTGAACTTAAATTTTCTTCTGGTATCGGACCAGTTTTCAACAGTCTCTGATAACCTCTGGCGCAGGCTTGATCCTCGTCACACTTTGCTTTGGAGAAGCAATTGACCACGTGACAATGAATTCGTGCGTGCGCATTACCTCATAGCGTGAAATTCAAAATGGTGACGAAAACGGCACAAATATGTGACCAGCGAAAGGAATGTGAAGAATCTGGCAGAAAGCGCCTCAACATGCTCGGTAGCCGCGCTACGACATTGGTAACCGCGCCTTGAGGAATAGACTGGGTTCTCCTTCGTCGAACGCAATAACACTCTTTGATTGGTGCCGCGGCGGAAAATTGCTTCAACCAATCAGATCAACCATATCCGGGTAGTGACACGTCATATTGCGTTCGGCATCAGGAGAGCGCATCCCAAACTCAACCCGCGAGAAGCCTGGGCACGAACATCTAGCAGAAAGAAGCTCGAGTTAGGCTCCTCGTTTCTAGGACTCATCATTTCTTTGGATCACGAGCCCTTCAGATAAAACATGCTTAGAAATGCTACGGGGGATATCTCACTTCGGATAATTTAGAGTTGAAAAGACAACAAAAATCAGCTGGATATACTGTTGGGCTGCAGAACTAACAATCAGCATGTGATTGGACCTAGCAGATTAACTCTGGCGAAATGCTCATTAGATAGCAAATGTGAGAAATCTCAGTATCATTATATTACTTAGTGAATACATGTTCTGCTAAAAGAACAATTTCAGTATACTAGTCACGCTTCAGGTTATTAGTTCCTCATCTATCTCACGAGAATGTTATGAGTTTCACCATCAAAAGACTACTATATAATCACATAACAAACGTATATGTGTTTACTTGATGTTTTGGGGATGGTATGTTCGCCATTACAGTAGTCTAAAGATGGTGAAACCCATAACATTCTTGGGACACACTTTGACTTTTGTCCATTCATTTCCTATGAAAAGATGGTCTTATGCTAACTGTTTTGAATGGGGATTGTGAAAATATAGGAAAAAGAAGATAAACACATACTGTATTCCAATAGGCATAAAATATCTTCAGTCACAAGGACAGATATATTAATTCAATACACATTTCAGGAACTTGCACTAGTGTGGTGCAACTTTCTTCACTACAGGGGCACCCAACGGCAATTTTCGGGAAAATATCTGTTCGGAAGACGATATGAGATCTAGAATTTTCGGAGCTTTTGTTGTAAAATTTCTTGCCTGCCTACCTCTCCTAGGATTTTCGAACATCGACAAAATGGTATAATTACCCATTTTTAACGGATTTTGACCCTAAAAAAGGCCACCTAGAATTTTCGGGAGCCTTTTCCAGCTGGCTGAAGTTTTTGAGAAGGTAAGTTTTTATCCCTTTAATTTTCGGATCACTAGACTTTCAGCTAGGAAATCCGAACAGATGAAAAGTTTTTAGGGGATAAAAATATGCCTATATCTACCGTTTGAATACTAAACTACGTTCAACAATGCTATGTTAAGTGGTTTTGAACTATATCCTCGTTCGGTGCCCCTGTCACTATTACAAAAATAACTGTTGATTTTATATGTGACCTTCAGCTCAGCATGTGAGTGTTTGGGCGCTTCAGTTCAATTCCGCTTTAAAATTTTGAAACTTCCACGTGAATGTTATTCATCTTTCTTCAAGCACCGACATCTTGAGTTCATCTCGTGTCAAAAACTATAATCATGGTGACGCGTCATGTTACGTGATCAAAAATTTACTGTGTATCATTAAATAGATTGGTGTTTCTGATAAAGATTAATTGTATTGTACTTTCTACGTTTGAAAAGAATACACTCGACGTTTACTTTTAAAGTATTATGGGGCATAGAACATAGAAGACCAAATTTTGGCGTTGAAAATGACCGGCTATACGACTGAACGCTCCACCGATTGAGCTAACCCTGCCCTTTCATGGGGGATTTTATAGTTCTAAAACCCATAACAGAACTGGAATACAGTCTAACTCCTGTACTCACTGAATTTCTTAAATTATTTTATTCTCTCCATCCGGATTTCCTATTAAAAGTTAGTTTTCTGCTGACTGTTTGCGACTTCCTTAGCTCTGTGCAGATGAACTAAAGGGAAACATCCTTATATTCTCAGAGTTTACAATGTTCTGCAAAATATTTCTCGATTGATCGCGTGCAAGAAAAGCGTAAGACGGATCAAACGTTCAGTGTTGCTCTCGCCCCATGTAAGTGGGAATCCAGGACAGTCTTGGATTCTGGATTCCACGCTGTGGATTCCGGATTCCAGGTACTGGTCAGGATTACACTAGTTGTCAGTAGAACTTGGATTCTGGATTCCAATCGTTAGTGGATTCCGGATTTCTTGAGTTGTATTCCGGATTCCATAAGCAAAATTTTCCCGGATTCCGTATTACGGATTCCCTTACATGAGGGTGATTGCTCGGTTCTCATTGGTTGTTTACCGAGTAATTTTCCGGGAAATCCGGTTGGAGAGTAAATGGAAAACGACTTTTTGTGTCTTCCCGACGGAAAATTTCCGAGAGCAACGGAACATCTGAAAAAGTAGTCCTGTTTTTCCGCATGGAATAATCCAAAGGGAAATTCGTTTTCCATTTCTTCAATTCATTTCTCCTGGTTTGCCCATGTAAATGGTAAACAACCATTAACTCCCATGTGTTAAATAGAACTGATATCATGAACCTAAAAATACAGGCTTTGATTTATAGTGAGTAGTAAAACAATAGTAAATGTAAATACGTGTAAATATCATGTTATCCACTCCCCTCAGGGCTTTTCAGGGATAATTTACAACACTGGTTGGGGGACTTTGCCGGACTGCTTAAGGTGCATTTCACAAGTAATGGAAAAATGAGTAATGATGCCCCAAAACATGAGTATGAAAGTGAGATAGACCGCTACACCGGGCACTACGTGCCGTACTCTTTACGAAGAGTGTGTGGGTTCTTTAACGTCCCACAGATTTTTTTATTACATGTGCAAGGGCTTGTGAGACGAGGCCTACGGGTTATCGTCCTTATCCGAGAAGACTAGAAAGTCAAACCGTTTGCAGATGTCATTACAAAGGCTGCACTTTCTCCCCAGTTATTTAAAGACCCTGAGTGTTGGTCCCGCCGAGGTTTAAACCTACGGCCTCCCGCTCAGCAGACCGGCGCTTATCTCATTGAGCCTAAGCGGGCAGGTTAGGTACAGTACAATCACGATTTCTTGAACCGTCAGGTTTTCGAAATTCCCGAACCAAACTTTCGAACGAACCAAACTTGACTTCCCTTCACCAGTCGAACACTGTAATTTTACCCCCAATATTTAAATATTCCCAGTAATTCGAACCACTGCTTTTCCCTCGTTGGTTCAAAAAATCAGGATTCCATGCCACTGTACGTGATATTAACTCGAAAGTATAAACTTGGAACTAAATTTATGTCAGATGAAACTGAAACCGCTCCACGTCTGAGGTTTCTTTTAAGTAACACGCGTGTAAATATCTTTCACAATTACAGCCTGAAACAACACAGGTAACCCAGGCTCACTATTTGTGTCACGTACGGGTTTCATAGAACATAAGTACCGTAAATCATCTATTAAACGCCAAGCGCATGTATTAAATTTTTAGGGGTCCACGAGGGGGCGTTTAATAGATAAGAGCGTTTATTCTCGTAACTTATTTCAACGAACTCAACAAAACTGTATACAATATGCTTTCGGTCAAAAGCGTTTGTGTGTTAACAGAATCTAGACTGTGGGCTGACGGCTTTTGCACTCCAAGGATTCTAATGTATTTTTTTCTCTTTTGCTACTATCAAGAGGGTGCTTTAACGAGTGCGCACCGAGATCAAGAAGGTCAGAGCGCTATCCTTACTTTGAACTTGAATCATGAACATGATTTAATACACAAACCGATCTTAATCAAACAATGAAATTAATAAATTGACTGATTTTGCTCTATTTTGCCATTTCCCAGTATTTTGGAGCAATTTTCACGGGGGGCGTTTATTAGACAGGGGGTTAAAAACTTAGCAGCGTAGAGGGAGCGTTCATTTGACAAAAGGCGTCTATTTGAGAGTGGGCGCTTATTAGATCATTTACGGGTAATATGGAGAACGTATGGGGCGAAGTTTAAGTCTGGAAATTTTTCAGAAAATGGATTCCGAAATCATGAAAATCGATGAAACTTACCATGTGGCGAGTTGTTGTTGTCCTTAATATGGACTCGAAGTTTCGGGGAAAATAGGCTCCTTATCTTTCCTACATAGTATACTGGGTTACCTGTGAAAACAGCTTCCATAAAAAAGATATTCACAATAATTAAACAATAGAACAAAACTGAAAATGTGAAGGAAAAGGTGCATGAGCAAATAATGTCACTTTTCAGGAACCCATCAGTTGGAGCTAAAAATATCACGGCCAAAAAAACCTGCAGCAAGAACGGAACATGTCAATTGGCCACAGGTATAAAGGTGGAACAGTCCTTCAGTACATCTGGTCTAAACAGGTCAAAGAAATACTAATTCTAGTCGCCGTTTGAAGATCGCTCTAATGCTAAAATGAGTATACTGACTGAGGTAGTTGGTCAATTCTTGTTCAGTTTTACACGAGGCGTAACAGAGCATTACAATCCAGAGGAACCCGAATTCACTGCCGAAGCTTTTGGCTACAATCCTCTGGAAAGCACTGGTCGAGAATGGTATTATCAACCAGTAGATGAGCTAATTTACCAAGAATTCAGTGACAGAGAAGCTACCACATGGGATTATCTCGGGTCGAGCGGTATTGATATTGAAGTTATTAATGCGTGCTCACCAGATGAAGAAACAGATGAACATCACGAAGATGACAGGGCAATGGCTTGGAAACGGCTGAGGCCATCCGCTCTCTGTACAGTTGGCAAATCAATGTACATTGGAGCTTTGATCTCGCTTCTTGTTGCCACTTTTTTGGGTATAATGCACACCCTAATCTCTTACTCGCGTTTTAAGAGTTCATATTTAAGATGCCATAATCACTCAGACAACTCCTTATCAACTCAAATGCAATGGCAAATAACAACTTCTGGTATAATTGAAAATGGTTTGCTCTATTTTTGGCCTTTTTCTGTTTTGCTTTTTCTTTTTCGCCCATTTCAATTGATTGGGGTAAAAAGACAATTGTGTCTAATTTCTTTTCTTTGCTACTGTTTAGATTCACTTTATCGCGTTACTCTTCGAGCCTTCACTTTATCTCATGTGAGCATTTCCAGCTTTTTAACAGGGTTTCCACTAAATGCAATATTTATCACCTGCGTTTGCTTGGATCTGTACGTGGTGACGAACCATTTTTGCCCCCGTTCAATGAAAGTAAAGAAACTTTGCTTATTCCTTCAAATGATGGTACCTGTCTGTTTTACTTTCCTACTTGGACAGATTCTTCACTATTTTCTTTATCCATATTACGTCGAAAGCAAACAAAAATTTTTATTCGCTCTTTTTGCGCCTATCATTGGAGTCGTTTTGAAGACGTTCTCACGCATCTGTGCTCAGCGGTTATATAACATTACTCATCCGGGATATTCTTATGTCACGCTTGTGCCGTTGTTTTACGGAACAGCTATAATGTTTCGAGTTTTGCAGGCGGATCTTGACAATCTACAATTCATCATTATAATAGGAATCGTCCACGGTGCTGCGGAAGTTATAGAACGAAGTACAATGGTTTTCATTGATCATATTTGTCATGTGTTGTGGAAAAGAAAATCAGCTCCTTGGGGAAGTTTCCGTACTCCTCGCCGCGAGAGACTCATGGCTGACATTGCTATCATGAGCATGTTGTCTGAATCAACTGCTATAGTGTCAGTTAACGGTTTTATTTTCTTGTACAAGTTTCTTTGCCTGCGAAAAAACTCTCTTTTAGGGGCATTACAGTTATTTGTCAAGAGCACTTTATTTCAGCTAGTGATTGAATGGTTTTTCACTAGCGTTTCTTTGGCAATCGAGACTCGTTATCAGAATTTGGCGGTCATGGCTGTTTGGCAAAAACGATGGAAAAGACACCTTTTAGTGGCAATTGTGAATGTGGTTCCCTTGACTATTTATACAAGCGAAAATCTTTTGCGACTTTTAGGTAATCAACAAAATATCAATCTTTTTTAAAGATTTATTAAACCTGGATGAGCTGTAATTAAGGACACTTTGTCGTAATAAAGTGACTAACCGTTCCACGTTTCAGACGTTTTGGTTGAAGCTTAGAGCTGATAAGGTTCGTAACTAAATTTTAATTTTAATTTAAAAAAGCATAACTGTTTTTGACCCTCGATTTTTCGCCAAAAACTCGCTCATTAAAGCTAGTTTTAAAGGCCCTTTTAGGCCATGTTCACAGTTTACTTGATAGCTTAATTTTGCACCGCCTCGAAAATCATACTGGATGGGACATCTGTTCACACACAAGAACGTTTTTGGGGGCGCGATTTCTGTGACAGAGCGAAGCTTCGCCACGCCGACCTCAAAGTGAAGCATCACATATCGCCGAGGTGCTCACACTGGTTCAGTGTGAGCAGCTTCCGCCCACTCCGCGGAGGTAAATAAGTAGGAGTGAGGACTGGAAACCACTGAGACGGAAATAAATATTCAGAAGGGAGGACTGGGATTTAGTGCACCAAACCCTCTCGGCCAACCGCGCCCACGATGTTCGATATGTGTGAACAACTTGTGCCTCCCCGGTCAGTTGCTGTTTGTACTCTAACGGATACCTTCTCCTGGCGCCACGAAAGCTGCTATCCGGTATTCGGTGTGTACATAGACTGCAAAACAGTCGGTTTTTTCCTCAAAATCAGTAAAGAAATCGGTAAAGCGTGGCGTAAGAGTTTTACGCGCGCGAAGCGTGTGAGGCGTCTCTCCCCAGTCTCGCTCTTTGTTTTCACTCTCGTTCCAGACCTTTTGTTTGACTGCTCGCGCGTACTTGAGTACGCAAAAATACGGACTGTTTTGCAGTCTAGTGTGTACATAACTTTAGACAACTGGCCGAGCCAAACTATCTCAAGATCGCTATTTGCAAGTCCATAACTACGCTAGCCTAGCTACGCCTGGTGCGAATGCGATGGAATTGCCTTCAGCACTGTAGCAGCTGCTCGTAAGGTGTCTCCTCATCCACTGCCTCAACAGCTAGTGCCAGCATGCCCAAAAAACAAAATTTTGGTTTTTTCCTTTTTCTCTCGGGATTTGTAGTTTTCGTACTTTGCTATTATTTTCCTGTTGAAAAATGTAAATTTACAAAGGAACTACAGTAGGGTGGGGAGACAAGGTTTTCACTCAAATTTACTAGCCAAAATTGGATGATTTTTGCTTGCGTATTTGTCCTGTTTAACGGACATTCCATTAGGAGCAGTCAGTACCTGGGTAGAGAGTGAAGGCGCGACGAAAGCTTTTCAAGTAATGGCAGTAGAGCTTTAGCTGGGTCTCTAAGGATGTGATGACGTCAAACCTTGTTAGCACATGGATGGTGGTTCTTCACGAGCACGGATACATGGGACACTGCTAACAAACAGCCCAGGTCGAGGTCGAGATTTCATGTCAGAAATAGGCCTTGTGCAGGCAGCGGTGAAGCAAGTAGACAAAATAAGTAAAAGTAATGCTTAATTTTATTGTTCCCACCGAAACTTTTATTTTTTCAGATCTGACTCATTGACTCGTTGAGTCATGACTCATGACTCACTGACTCATTTGACTCATTAATACTTTACACTCGACCAGTTTGTTTTGTTCTTTATGCGAATGATCATTTAGTTCGGTTCCGCTACTTAGTTTGATATCCCTTTTAGAAGCTATTATATAGGCCTTAACGTAGCTTTGACACCTTTGGATCTAAAATTGTGTAAAGATTTAATTAAAGTTTTACGAAACATGCTCTACAAGCAGGAATTCTTCATGTGGCCTTTAATATTATTAATTGCAGCTTCCGTTCCTGTTTTTTGCGGTTTTGAGAAGTTATGTTGGCCCGCTGATGATGTCTATAGTTTCATACCTTAGTTTCGATTAGTTAGCTTTCTGTTTTCCTCTTTTACCATTGTATTCAGTTTCATCACATTACAAAGAGATGATGCATGCGAACCAAAACCTTGGGATATCTTAAAAGCAATGCGTCGAGCTTTATTCTTATTAGATGAAACAGTGTACTCTGTAGTTTCGTACCC
Source organism: Porites lutea (assembly GCF_958299795.1). Lineage (NCBI taxonomy): Eukaryota > Metazoa > Cnidaria > Anthozoa > Scleractinia > Poritidae > Porites > Porites lutea. The sequence goes on along the minus strand of NC_133205.1, from coordinate 24,090,872 downwards.
TTTCTAGTTTCTGTTAGTGTCAGTGCTTTAAGAAACTGAAAAGTGCGCCAGAGTTTATCAAAGGCTGTTGAAAACTGGTCTCCAATAATCAAGTGAAGAACACTTATCCGATAACAGAAGAAAATTTAAGTTCAAAGTTTACTCTTTCAGTAAAATGGGTATCAGAATCTTGGCAGAGGTATTTGGCGACATCTTGTTCAGGTTTACCCGGAGCGTAACAGAACATTACAATCCAGAGGAAGCTGATTTCACTGTAGAAGCTTTTGGCTACAATCCTCTAGAAAGCACTGGTCGAGAATGGTATTATCAACCAGTAGATGAGCTTATTTACCAAGAATACAGTGACAGAGAAGCTACCACAAGGGATTATCTACCGTCTAACAGTCTCAATATCCAGGTTATCAATGCGTGCTCACCAGATGAAGAAACAGATGGACATGAAGAAGATGACAGAGCAATGGCTTGGAAACGCCTGAGGCCACCCGCTCTCAATACGGTTGGCAAATCAATGTGCATTGGAGCTTTGATCTCTCTTCTCGCTGCCACCTTTCTAGGTACACAATTCACGTTAATCTGTTCTGGTCCCCTATATCTCAAAACTTTATACCTCACTGGTTGCTCTTTGCGAGCAAATATGACAAATTCATCTCAAACACCGTGGATCATTACCGGTTCTTGGCTAATCGCCACTGCTTTTCTCTATATTTGGCCCTTTACTGTTTTACTTTTTCTTTTTCGCCCGTATCAGTTAGTGGGGGTGAAAAGAAAGCTCCTGCTGGTTTGTTTCGTGTTTTTTTGTTTGAATGGATTTTATCGAGGTGCTCTTGAAGCCTTAAGCAGATCTCAGTACAAAGTTCCCAGTGTTTCAACATGGTTTCCACTCTATGTATTTTTTATCAGCAGCTTGTGTTTCCAGCATTTTCTGCTGACGAGACATTGCTGTAGCAACAGTTCAAAGAAACAGAAGGTGGCTTTTTTCTTCCAAATAGCAGTACCAAGCTGTCTTTTCTTCATCGCAGGCCAGATGTTGTATAGATTTATTTACCCAGTATACATTACGCAAGACAAAGAAGGTAAATTCTTAACTGCACTCTTTGCGCCACTCTTTGGAGTGCTTGTGAAGGTAATCTCACGAATCTGCGTTCAGCGGTTATATAACATTACTCATCCGGGATATTCTTATGCATTGCTTGTGCCGTTGTATTATGGTTCAGCGGTTTTGTTTCGAGTTTTGCAGGCAGAACTTCAAAGTCTTCAGTACATTGCTGTGATAGGAATCATTCACGGCGCTGCAGAAGTTTTAGAACGAAGTACAATGGTTTTCATTGATCATATTTGTCATGTGTTGTGGAAAAGAAAATCAGCTCCTTGGGGAAGTTTCCGTACTCCTCGCCGTGAGAGACTCATGGCTGATACTGCTATCATTAGTATGTTGTCTGAATCGACTGCTATAGTGTCCGTTAATGGGTTCATTTACTTGTACAAGTTTTTTTGCCTGCAAGATAATTCCCTTTTGGGCGTACTACAGTCATTTGCCAAGTACACTTCAGTTCAGCTAGTGATTGAATGGTTTTTCACTAGTGTTTCTTTAGCAATCGAGACTCGTTATCAGAATTTGGCGGTCATGGCTGTTTGGCGAAGAAGATGGAAAAGACACTTTTTGTTGGCGGGTGTTAATGTGGTGCCGCTAGCTGTATATATCAGCGAAAACCTTCGGGGACTAGCGAGTAGATCTGAGGAAACTTGACGTGCCTCTTAAGAAAGTCGGGAGGAAACTATAGGACCTTGGACGTGGATCGCACTGGAGAAGACGTCGAAATCTCTTCATTTTTCCTTGTATAACACGGAGGCTTAGCTTAATAATACTGATAACGCTCTTTGATTGGGGCAGCGGGGGAAAATTGCTTCAACCAATCAGATCAACCAGATCGGGGTAGTGACACGTCATATTGCGTTCGGCGTCAGGTGAGAACGCAACCCTAACTCTGATCAACCTGCGAGAAGCTCGAGGCTTCTCGTTTCCAGGACCCCGTCGCTTCTTCGGATCACAAGCGCTTCAGAGTAAAAAAAAAAGCTAGAAATGCTACGGGGGTAATATCACTTCGGATAATTTACAGTTGAAACGACAGCAAAAATCAGTTGGACATACTGTTGTGCCGCAGAACTAAGACAAGTAATCAGCAAGGGATTGGACATTACGAATTCACCTTGCAGGGGCACCCGACGAGAACACAGCTCAAAACCACTTAAACATAGCATTCTTAAACGTATTTTGGTATTTAAACGGTAGACATAGGCATATTTTCATCCCCTAAAAACTTTTCATCTGTTCGGATTTCCTAGCTGAAAGTCTAGTGATCCAATAATTATAGGGATCAAAACTTACCTTTACGAAAACTTCAACTAGCAAAAAGGCTCCCGAAAATTCTAGTTGACCTTTTTAGGTTAAAAATCCGTTAAAAGTGGGCACTTATACCATTTTTTAGATGTTCGAAAATCCTAAGAGAAACAGGCAAGCAATAAATTTTACAACAAATGTTCCGAAAATACTAGATCTCAAATCGTTTTCCGAACAGATATTTTCCGAAAATTGATGCGTTGGGTGCCCCTGACTTTGGCGAACTGCGCGTTGTAAATAACGCCTTTGTTTAATCAGGGGAATCCCATCAGAGTGACGGGAGATTCTGTTATCAACAGGAGCCCTGAAAAATAAATTATTTACAATACAAAAGGACTATATTAACAGCCTAAAATTATCACAAAAAAACTTAACCTAATTGATAAAAATGTAAAAAGCACTAAATTCGGATGTTTCTAAAACCTCTTACAGTCAATAAGAATAAAAATATACGAAAAACAAAGAGATAATTGCGTTGTCGACATAAAAGGATCTAGTTTAAAAATTTATTTATTCAAAAATTTATTACAAATTACTTCATACAGCCAGTCAGAAGGCTATCTTGGAAGCTTCAGTCCTAACTTGCTGGATACAAGGACAGTTACTCTGACGTGTAATCCTGGGAACGACATCCCGGTGAAAGGTGAAATAATTACAAAGGAACTGAGGGACGTTATTAGCTAGGCATTTCTTAACTAACTTACAGACATATTTGTATCTGTGGGTCTCTAGAGGTACCCATTTTAAAATTTGCATAGCAATGTTACTTGAACTGGACATAGATAAAATTTTGGCTGCTCAACGTTGGAGGCGTTCAAGACAGTCTGCTTACGCGCGTCGCACTTGTTAAAGCAGAACCAAATACTATCACAGTAATCGAAAATCGGAACTATAAGCGACTTATACAGAATGTTGGCCGCACCTTCTGTCAAGTTCTTCCGGAGTCGTCCCAACATTCCTACTCTTTTACCTCCTTTAGCAATAACATACTATGATGTGCCTTTCAAGATAAATTTTCGTTTAGAACAACGCCCAAGTACTTAATGATTCACTGACCGTAGTTAGTTCATAATTTCCTATGTAAAACTTAAAGCTGGAAACTTGGGAGATCCTGGCGTCCGTTCCAAATATCACAACTTCGGTCTTGCGCTTGTTTAAAAACAGAAAGTTCTTATGTTTCCCAGTTGTTTAATGCGACTAAGTTCCTCATTCCTTCTCGATCACCATGGCGTCTCTTTGAGCAAAGAAAATGACTGCATCATCAGCGTATAACAGGATAGTGCATGTGGAAGATCGTTAATAAATAAAACAAACAAAATTAGACCCAAAATAGAGCCCTGGGGCACACCAGAGGGTAACGCACAGGGACCTGAGAAAAAGGACTGGTACCCCACTGGACTTGAGTTCTGTTACTGAGGTAGTCTTTAAACTAGACTAACTCAATGCCTTCCAGTCCAAATCCTCGCAGCTTCTCCAAGAGAAACTTATGATCGACAATGTCAAACGCTTTCCTCAGGTTTATAAATACTGCTCCTTTCAAACACCCCTGATCGATATCTCGGCGAATAGTGTCGGTGAAAGAGATAACACCAGATTCAATAGAATGACCCTTACGAAAGCCACATTGAAAAGGGGTAAGCAGCTTCATTTCATTTTGGATTTGCTAAAACATGGCTGTAGAAATCTCTCTAATATACCTTTACTGAGTCTTGTGGTGGAGCATGTTTTGTTTTGTTTCTTTCGTTCTTTTTTCTTTCGATTGTTACTTTTTATTTAATTAATTTTTACCGAATATTTACTGAATGGCTGGTTTTCAGTGTCACGCCATTCAAAATAGATCAAAATAAAAATCAAAACCGTTCAATAGATAAAGTCCAGAATCCGTGGGAAATGAAAGGAGGTACATATACAAAGACCCTCGCCCAGATTCAGGTCAGAGGAATATTTCGTATTCGAGATATCCGAAGAAATGTTTTACCCAAAATTATAGAGATTTGTATGGAGACGCCATGCTGGTGCTCACCTGGATGAGCTCCAACATGGCGGACGGAAACCAACAGAAACATCTGTTACCGAGTTTTGCTACAGAAGCGTGAATTTATTCTTCGAGAAAATCATAAACATTAAAGTAATACTTTTTCTAATACATGAACTGTTTAGATGGCAAGATTTCCTTAAATAAGTCATTTTTTTAACCTACATGACAGCTCTCTTGGCCGTCATGTAAATGCCGCGTCACGCAAAAGCCTAGAAATTCAAGCGTACTCTCTCACAAAACCAAGAACCCTTTTGAAGCGAATATTTGTATGAAAATTAGTTTTTAGCTGCTCTAATGCATAGTGAAAGTTAAATCTCGGTAGGATCGATAGTTTTTTATTTTGAATTTTAGTGACGTCATGTGAAAACCAGTGATACGCTGCAATATATAGACTTTCAGGAGTTTCTCACTGGCTATTAACCTACCACCCCCCCCTCCCCCCCCAAAAAAAAACGCTTTTTATGACTTCCCATAATTCTCTCAGTAAATGTCAGTTTGAAATCAGCGCGCGTATTAGACTGAACTCGACTCTCGTAATGGTTTGTCTCAGAGTTTTTTTGGTTGCCTTGAGCAAAGTTTTCCGGAAGGTATCATTAAGCCTTATGAAGGAACAAGTCTCACGATTGGCAAAGTCTCCTGCGTCCAATATCTTCTCGTATTTCGTCTCTGAGTTTGGCTACACGGGTGAAAGACTGATCCCGTGCTTGAGACGGAAAGATTGGATATTGCAAGCTTTGTTTTTGGCAGTAACAAGTCTTTAGCTTCACAGAGTAGTATAAGTTCTAGGGATGAAAGCTATTCTGCGAGATGGAAATTGATGCTGATTTTGGACCAGGCCAAAGACTTAGTTAAACATTGTTCTACGCCGGCAGGGGCTCTACGTCTTCTTTTCAACTGCTGGTGTACATCCGGGATCTTGAATTAAGCAACTGTGTGGGTCGAAAAAAGTTCCATGTGACGAGTTATGTGAAGAAAGCGAGAGTTTTACGGAGTAATTTGACGATGTTTCGCCCGTGTTAAGTGTGGAAGTATTATGAGTGGTTTTCGGAAGTGTTATGATTGCCCGTCAGTCATTTATTGCATGATTTACCAAAAGTGTTGATAGACAAAACTCAGGTATGTGGTTGCGCCCGTGTTACCAGAAACCTTTGTGCCAAGCATAGAGACGCTCCGTGAGTCTTTAGTGTAGGTGATTTTGTCTTAGAAAGCCTATTCTGTGATCAATTAATTTTGTGGATTTAAAATCTAGTGTTCTCCGCAGAAACTTAGCTATGGGCCCCATGGTTTAACTGACTAAAAAGTTATACTTTCCCGACGTTTCAAACTAGTTGTTTATTTTATCGCAAAAATCCTGTTACTTCTGCGAGTGAAATTTATCATCTGTTGCCAGCAATAAGCCTTAGCTAGAGACTTTTAACTGCTTTCCATTCGACTTAGATGTGAAATTGTTAAAAGGCACTTGAAATTTCTTTAGCCACGTTTCAGCGAATCCAGCCAGATATATATGACCTTCAGCTCAGCGTATGAGTATTTGGGCGCTTCAGTTCAATTCCGGAAAACTTCCGCCTTTAAATTCCAAAAATAGTTGTACAAGCCTTTCTGATACGATCTCTGGTGTGTGTTTTGTAAAAATTAGTCGATACAAGATATCCTAGACTGGTTTGAGAAAAGGAGCTTTTCTAAACTCTTTACACCACCCGATATGTGTAAAATTGAAACCGGATAGTCCGATCCCCAGATGGAAAGGAAATGTTACCTTTCATCTTATCAGGATGTGAGCTTATGGCAATTTTTATACAGCATAGCCTACAGCGTAGACACCACATGATTCTTTCCCATTCATAATTTTTTTTACAAAACTCAAATACTCACCCCTTGAGACCGCTTTTAAGCTTGCCTTATGATTGGTGTAATCCCTTTTCATAGTTCTTTATAGGCTTCATCCAATGGCAATTTAAATAAAAATGAACAGATGGGCACAAATAAGTAAAGTGAAAAAATGCGTGCTTCAACAAATAAACAGAAATGGTACTAAAAATACAACGCCCCAACAGCAGCAAGAAAGCAACACGTCAGATGGCCATGCGAATAAATAAAGCCGGGTGGAGCTTTACAATCGCAGATCACAACAAAATAAGACGACGTTTGACGTTCACTCGTATAAAATGATTGTACTGGCAGAGGTAGTTGGTCAAATCTTGTTCAGTTTTACACGAGGTGTAACAGAGCATTACAATCCAGCGGAACCTGAATTCACAGCAGAAGCTTTTGGCTACAGTCCTCTAGAAAGCACTGGTCGAGAATGGTATTACCAACCAGTCGATGAGCTTATTTACCAAGAATACAGTGACAGAGAAGCTACCACATGGGATTGTCTCGGGTCGAGTGGTCTTGATATTAAAGTTATTAATGCATGCTTACCAGATGAAGTAACTGATGAACATCAAGAAGATGATAGGGCAATGGCTTGGAAACGTCTAAGGCCATCCGCTCTCTGTACAGTTGGCAAATCAATGTGTATTGGAGCTTTGATCTCGGTTCTTGCTGCTACAGTAATGGGTACACTATACACGCTAATCTGTTACGCGCGATTTAAGAGTTTATATTTGAGCTGCCATCATTCACATAACTCAACCTCAGTTCAAATGCAATGGAAAATAACAATTTCTGGTGTGATTGGCTGTGGTTTCTTTTATATCTGGCCCTTTACTTTTCTTCTTTTACTTTTCCGTCCATTTCAGTTAATTGGGATCAAAAGGAAACTATTTCTAGTTTCTTTTCTTTGCTACTGTTTAGATTCACTTTATCGCGTTGCTTGCAGAGCTTTAACTTTATCTCATGTGAGTATTTCCAGCTTCTTAACCTGGTTTCCCCTCAACGCCATCTTTATCATTAGCATCTGCTTGGAAATGTACGTGGTGGCCAATCATTTCTGCCCACGTTCAAGGACCAAAAGCAAACTGACCTTGTTCTTTCAAATGATTGTACCCGTCTTTCTTACGTTCTTCATTGGACAGATTGGTCAGTACTTTATATATCCAGCATATGCTGACCCGAAGAATAACAACCAAGACAAACTCTTAATTGCACTCTTTTTTCCTCTCATCGTCCCCATCTTGAAGGTAATCGCACGAGTTTGTGTTCAGAGGTTATACAATATTTCCCATCCGGGATATTCTTATGTTTTACTTGGGCCTTTGTTTTACGGATCAGCTGTCATCTCCCGAGCTTTGCAAGCCGATCTGGACACTCTAGAATACATTGCTATTTTGGGAATCATTCACGGCGCTGCAGAAGTTATAGAACGAAGTACGATGGTTTTCATAGATCACATTTGTCATATGTTGTGGAAAAGAAAATCAGCTCCTTGGGGAAGTTTCCGTACCCCTCGCCGTGAGAGACTCATGGCTGATATTGCTATCATGAGTATGTTGTCTGAATCGACTGCTATAGTGTCTGTGAACGGGTTTATTTACTTACACAAGTTTCTTTGCCTGCAAGATAATTCCCTTTTCGAGGTACTACAGTTATTTGCCAAGTGCACTTCAGTTCAGCTAGTGATTGAATGGTTTTTCACTAGTGTTTCTTTAGCAATCGAGACTCGTTATCAGAATTTGGCGGTCATGGCTGTTTTGCGAAGACGATGGAAAAGACATATATTAGTGGCGATAGTAAATGTGATCCCCCTAGCTGTTTATACCAGCGAAGATCTTTTGCGACTTGTAAGTGGTCAGTTTTAAGAATCTTTGATGTCATCTATTTTTTTCCAGTTTTTCATTTGCAATAAGACGACTTAATAGGTAATAGATGCGTAAAGAATTGAAATGTTCGCACAAAAAAAATATATATTGGCTAGATCTCAGTTCACGGCGCTCAAAACGTCTCCGGTTCCGAGTTTCAGGAATAGAAAGCATTTCTTAATTATCAGTTTTGTGTTCATTATCACGCCAATCAAGTTGGAGTAATGATACTGACCAGGGTTTATGCTTAGTTTTTTTTGGCATTGCTTTTCGAATCATTTGTAAATCAATGTTAGCATTTCTCATACCATCATACATGACAAAGTTGACTCACGAAACTGGAACCAATTTTTAAAGGAAGAATCTTCATTTTCTATAAGAACCAAAAACACTGAGCTACTACAATATCATTTTTATTAACTTGGGTAAACCCTATTTGTCGTTAGCAGGCGTATATCGGAGCATACCTCGGGGTTAGTTGATCGGAATTAGATTTTCCAGTTTTGTGAATTAACGCAACGTTTCATCATGTTGAGGCGTAACAGGTTAGAACTGAGACGGTCTGTAACCAATTTGAAATACACGTGTATAAAAACCTTTCAATTTTAACTTAACGTAAATAAATAGTAGAACACACTGACCACACGTTTCACTGACTTTTATTGGTGTCTGTATTACTCTAATTACTACTAGAGCGGTTTTCATTTGAGTGTCGAAAAGTAATTGGTTTTGCACTTTCTACACGACGCGATTGACTTAAAAGATTCGCGCCACCTTTTCACCCAATCAGAAGTAAAACCAAAGCCAATTGTGACGCGCTCGCATGCATTTTCCCGCGCTTTGCGTCAGCCACATGTAATTACTTCGAGTTTTGATTGGTTCAGTGTATTGTCTGTGTCCTATGTGATTGGCCAGAGTAATTACTTTGGTTTTGGTTTTACGACACTCAAACGAAAATCACTCTATCAGTTTAGTATCATTTTTAATTTTCTTTTAGTTCAGATCCTTGTAGTGATATGAATGTGCAGTACGAAACCTAAAAGGCCTATGTCATTCTATTCAGATATTGGCCATCTTTAAAAAAAACCGATGAAATGAGTCTTTGCATCAATTGAGTTTTAAAGATAGAGGTCCAGTTTCGGTTATTTAAGACTATATTCAGGCGGCGAAACTGTCTTGTCGGCTGTTGCAACGGATGGCAATAGTCTGCGTGGCAGGCGTTAGAAAGGGAAGGGGAAGGGAATCGAGGGCGCAAGAGCGCGCGAGGGAGGAGGGAGGAGGGGTTCCTTTCCTTTCACCCTCGCGCGCTCTCGCGCGCCCAAATTCCCCCTTCCCCTTTAAACGCCTGCCACGCAGGCTAGATGGCAATTAAGTGCCATGCCTGCAAAAATCACCCAAAAGGTCTTATGGTTATTGCCCTCTGATGAAAGCTTCCACTGAATTTGTAAAATCTAAGCATAAATACCTCTTAATTGTTAATTTACATTAACAACAGCCACCCACATAATCTTTCCTTGACAACAATTTATTAATCTTTTTTCTTCCTAATTAACTTGAAGATAAGCAAATAAGTTTGGATTGAATACTAATATACCTCATCTTAAGAATTTCCACTCAAGATAAAATCGTTGCGAGATACTGTAACATATCAAAAACTCCGGGGAGGGGTCATCCCCCCCCCCCCCTTGTACTACGGTGGGGCTATGAGTTTGCGTGTACGTTCGTGGGTTAATCAAACAAGCTTTTTATCAGTGAAAAGTGCATTAAGCTGGCATCCACGAAGGTTTGTTTTGACAAAAAAAATATGAGAAGAGCAGTTCGGGTTTATAGTAGACTGAAAAAATTGCCGACATTTCGCGACGCCACCACTTGGTTCCCAGCGAAATAACGTCTGAGACACACGCTCAGAAATACCATGAGAGAGAACCTGAGAACGAGGTTGAAACACCATACTGATGATCTGCGTAGTGCTTCTAATTAGTTATGCCGCGAGGGAAAGTTTCTTTAACCTATCAGAAGCACTACTCAGATCTGGGTAGTGAGAAATCATAAGCTGGAATGGAATTTCTGCGCTCGGTCATCCGCAATTCTACCATACTACAGATAAATACACTAAAATCACTTTTAAAAAAAACAGCCACGCTCACCACAAATTGATTTTAACCTCCTTCCGTTTTGACGCCCGATACAAATTTCTGTTTCCTCAGAGATCCTCTATAGGAGAGACTCGCTCGGACCACGTGACCCAAAACGCATTGGCAGCGCGGACTAATGATCCCTACGGACAAGGCAAACTGGAATTTTCGCATAAAAACGGCTGCCTTGGAGGCTATTCTTGAAGTTGTAGAATTCTCATTCATGTCTGTATTGGCCGATCTCTGTTTCTGCATACGTAATAAGTTAAGCAGTTAATTTACTGTCGAGGAAGTTACGAAATTTTTGACAATTTTCTTAAATTGATGTTCATGTGTTCACAGCCATTTTATCCCAATCTTTCAATCTTGCGAATACAGAGAAGTTATCGTGAAATATTTACTGCTCATTATGATTGCAGGAATGGAGAATTGAATTTTATTCCACTAAAATAGCGTTTACTCGAGACTACTACTTATGTATTTTTTAAATATTCAATTGGGAAACGCTTGATATGACTACTGATATGACTGCAAGGAGCGCAAACAGCCATATGTATTTTGACGTGGTAAAATACGCATAAACGACGGAAACCGGTGATGAATTTTTCCGCGCGGCGAGCGTTTAAACCTTTGTGTATGGGGATAGTTGTCATAGTCCTTTTACATGTCATAGTTTATCTGTGGAAGCCACCTCAAAAAGCATGGCAATTTAACTTTGCAAGAGAAATTAATGAGGTATTGAATGGAGGTAATTTTGTACAACAAGACGACAGCTCAAGACAAAGTAGGAACATGAAATTTTACATCGCATTTCGATACTGGGAAGAACTTTCAATGGCCACTAACTATCTGATCGCACTTGCGGCTTTAGCAAGCTACAGTGGGCACCAAGTTGTTGTACCTTTTGTAATTGATTCACAGTTTTTTGGTTATGAAATGAGCAGTGATGACACTCAAACACTGGCATTGTACTACAGTCTGAGCGCATTTAACAACACGCTTCGTTCACATGGATACAGCACTTTAGTGAGCTGGGAAAAATTTCAGAGTGTTCGCCAAGACAAGTTGGACTTACTGATACGATTTAGTTATGGTAAAGAAGCTTTCCACCGACAACAAACCACGGAAATTCAAAGTCTCCAAACTAGACGTGGCTTCAATATATCGAAAAGTTAAACTGTTCGCGTGGATTCCGGAATGCTTCGATTGGTTGAATCTTTTCTCAACAAAGTCGTCAAAGGAAGTAAGTGTGTTGGGATCGAACAGTAGAGAGGAAACAAGGAGCTCCCAGATCGAGCGTTCTTTCCACTTCCAATAGATATCCATTATTCCCTTTTAACGCACCTGTTGCATTTTTCAATGAGAAATTTTTGGAAATTGTTGATGACTTTATAAATAAGACTCTAGGTTCAAACTACATTTCCCATCACATTCGCGCGGAAAAGATTTTGCAACGTTCAAATGGTAATTTTACCAGTTTGGTCAATTGTATCAAGAAACAGGCGTCACTGATTAAGAACATTCGAGCGCATCATCCTAATTACAATAAACTTTTTGTTGCTGTAGATTTTACAGCGTTTGGTTCGCGGTCTAAATGGGCCAGAGAAGCAGTAGAAAAGCCTCTTTACTCTTAAAGCATTTAAATGAACTGTTCGACAATATGGTCTTTTTACAACCGCAATTCTATAATATTAAAGACAAAGGAGCCGTAGCCATTGTTGAAATGGCTCTTCTTGTTTCAGGGAAACAGCTATTCTTAACCGGAGGGGGAAGTTTTCAACATTTCATGAGACAAGAGTTTATGAAAAGAAGCCCAAACAGTTATGATAAAGTGCATGGGTGGTGTCAATGATGCCGTAGATCAAATCGATTTCAGGTTAAATCAGTATTCAACCAAATTTATTCAGCCCAGGGGGTGGGGGGGGGAGGTGTCGCCTAGGAAATCCTTGGTACAGTCAGCCTGCCAGTATGAAGTCACGTCTCGCGTCAATAACTTCCAAAATGGCGAGCAAAGTGTTCATCGAAGAGACGGATAAAAATTTCGATTTAATCACGGATATACTGTTCCGATTTCTAGGATTTGGAGATTTTAAGATTCTATTGTCAAAGAAAACTGGACGTAAGTACTTTTTTGGGAAAGAAATGTCCAGTGGTGTAATGAATTTTAAAGATTCCTTTCTATTGTTGAGCAAATTTTACGGGCAATCATACCGACCCGTCACTCTTTTGAGGGCCAGTGCACAGCAAGATTGAGAAGTTTAGACACAGCAATAGGAGGTTCATGAAAGGATGTATTATACTTTACATTGTGCGTATTTTCAGCTCCTCAGAGCCAGTGGAACCCCATACCCATATCATTCCTCTCAAAGTTCGCTTTGCTATAGCGTTGAAAGAGGAAGCTAAATGACAGGTATTTGTGAGAGACTGTGAGCATTGAATCTCGCTGCTTTACCGGCGCATTTTAATACAGTATTGGGCATACACCTGTAATTCACCTTCTGAGCGTTAGATTTCACGTGTAGTTTCACGTGACTTTTGATGACCTTTGTTGTAAACAAACCCGCAAAGTTCGGACATCTGTTCTCTCTCACATACTGTACATGTACGAACTACGAGTCGCTACTTCGAGTTAACGTTAACTTATATATTTTTCTTCCCTTTCGCTGTTTGAAAATCGAATAGTTTAAGGTTCAAAATGTCAAAGCGGAAGATCTGGAGTGACTTTAACCGCCTCGAGTGTGGTAAAACAGAAAAAATATTCGCCGGTACATGGAGTTTCAACAAGCGCGTAGAAATCTCCTCTTCAGTTGAAAGAATGGTTTTGCAAGGTGGATCTAAACTTGAAGAAAATGAAACTAATGATGCAGACACATTTATAATTCATTATACGGCAGTGTGCTTACATTTTCGTCTCGACCGCCTTTTATACGCTGAAATATAAGCAAGCTTATGCTTATCTTGCCTGAAGTATAGTACACTGCCTCCTTTTGTCTCTACACGATTAAATATAAATCCAGTGTATGTTCACAAAAGCCTGCACTTTTTTGCTACAGACATCTTGATTCAACCTCAGTAAGTAAATGCCATCAACATAACCGTCATCAAAAGTGTCGAGTCCCTGTTTGCCGTAATGTACAAATTGAAAAGGAAAACGTCAAACAACAAATAGCCAAACTGTCTTTGTAGCGAAAATGGATTGGTGAATTAATAGCGTGTGATCGCGTGTGATCATGAATTTTGAAATGTGAATTATGTATGTATCATGAAATTTGCCCACATCACCGGTTTTATCTCTTTCGAGGTTTAGTTCCAATGTTAACACCATTTCAGCTGCTGAGAGCGGAATTTCCATTGCAAGCACTCCTCGTTCCTGCCGTAACTTCTGCCATGTTCTTGGCCTTAAAATCGCTCTTATTCTTCTGCTCAGACATTTTTGAACCTTAAACGTTTCGAGTCTCAAACAGCGAAAGGGAAATAACATTTATAAACTAACGCAAACTTGAAATAGCGAGTGTAGTTCGTACAAGTTCAGTATGTGGCAGAGAACGAATGTCCGAACTTTGCGGGTTTGTTTACAACAAAGGTCGTCAAAAGTCACGTGAAACTACACGTGAAATCTGACGCTCAGAAGGTGAATTCTGTAATTAAATCCCGAAAGCCAATAAACGGTTTCGTTTAATTATATTTTTGGGGCAAACCCAGTGGAGATTTTAGGGTAATAATATTGATGTTTAAGACGATGTACAAAAGGCAAGTTTAACTTTCGCCAGTGGGTCACTTGTGGGTGTTCGTGTAAATTAGTACAGTTTGTGGTGTACTGTGTGTTATTTGTCATGATGTCAACTAACATTGAAAAAAATTCAACTGTTTAAGAGGAGGAACATGTCTTGGTTTTTATCTGGTCGTAAGCTTGGCCAGTATGCAGATCAAGAGCTTTTGAAATCCCTTTGCCAAAATAAAACTCCGGACTTAAACTTAAATTATATACTGATACAAGTGCATGACCAGCAGGGTAAGCAGTAGGAAAAAAGAAAAAAACCGCAAAAAGGGAAAAAAGTGTTAAAAAAAAGACACCAAACAGGAAAAAAAAAAAGAAAATGGTACAAAGAAACAGAAAACAGCGTCGCCGGGAGTCGAACCCAGTTTATCTGCACGTGTGTAGTGTATTGATTACCATAGTAACGATTATGTACTATTACCAGCATCAGTGAAACTACATGTACTAAGTGATATTAAAGTAATACAGCACGAATGTAAAAGTACTGATACTAAGTGAAAGTAGATTATGATTTGTACTGTAAAGATAGTGGTTTAGTTAATAAAGGACATTACGTAGAAAGCAATGAAAGTGTGAGTATCTCCTTGTCTCATGACTACACCACATATTGGCGACGAGGATGAACTTGTAACTGCAGACCACGCAGACGACGAAACTGAGCAGCCAGAACAGGCAGCACAAGCAGAGAATACTGCTCCGCCAGACCCAGAGCCAGACGAGGTTGAACAAGACGAAGTTCCACGAGAAATGGAACGCTCATTGCCCGCACCCACCGCATTCAACATTGATGCGACTGATCTGTACAGCGAGTGGAAACACTGGAGTAGTGCGTTTGAGATCTACTCGATAGCATCTGACCTACAGAAAAAGGACGATGCAGTTCAGAGAGCCACGATGCTGCATTGCCTCGGCCCCGAAGTGCAACGCATTTTCAACACGCTCCCTGGCGAACACAAGAGCCTCGAAGAAGCCAAGACCTCCTTGAATGGGTACTTTGCCCCGAAACGGAACGTGGTAGCAGGACGCTACAGATTCAGGTCGAGAGCACAGAAGGCAGACGAGTCGTTCAACGCGTACCTGACGAGCCTTCGAGAGCTGGTAAAATCCTGCGACTTTGATACTTTGGAAGAGGAGATGATACGGGACCAAATTGTCGAGAAGTGCTCTTCCCACACCTTAAAGCAGAAACTGCTCCAGCAAGAAGACCTTGACCTGGCAAAAACCGTCAGAATTAAGCGGAATGCAGAAACGGCCGTGCAAGAAGCGCGATTGCTGTCTCAAGGCACCAGAGAAAACCCGATCCAGAATTCAGAATTTCCTTTGTACTGGGCGATCCCTAATTATTGATAAGCGAAACGTTGACTGTTCCAGGCGTTCAGGTGATGGGGAGAGAGGGGAAAAAACGCTCAATTTTAATTTTTCCTCGTTTATTTTTTTGGCGCCCGCGCCCTACTATCTGAACGCCTGGAATAGGCCAGGAAAAAAGCTAAGAAAACAGCAAAAAAAAAACCACTGCTTTTGCAAAAGTCAGTCATTTAGTCAATAATTGTGAGCCTGTCAGTATGGGTAACTCTGCGAACGTCGTTTTCGTGGCACGTTTCATTTCAAATCAAATCCTCTGTTTTTCAACGACATCTTGGGATAGGAAGAGGTTTAAATCTTTCTAGGGCGTGATGGGCAACACGTGTCAAGTATGGTCGTAGATGGAGATGTAGATGTAGCATATTTGCGATTATTAATTAAACAGAGTGTGCAGTAGAATTGATAAATAAGAGATTCTCTCTTGATACTGAAGAAACTGCCATTAGCTTAAAAGGTACTACCTTGTTTTAGTTGTAGACCAGGTAGGCACAAATGATGGGTTTTCTCGGGAGTTACTGAATATCGTGGAATGTATAAAAGAGCGGTATAAGAAAATAAAACGGAGAAATTTTCTACGCACTCCCCAGGCTTGCTTTGGAGTTACCTTCCTTGGACAGATCAAGTTTCAAGTTTATTTATTATATATAACAACTGTTTATAATTAATCCGACTGACCACCAGGTAGCTGAACTAATCGAGGCAGGTCAGTCTCACAAGCTCATAATATGACAGATTTCCAAAAAAAAGAGATTAACAATGTCGAACAGTTTTGCAAAACAGAGAAAAACGTATGTTAAGTAATATGGTTCCCCATTAACCCAAAAAACGAAAACTAACAAAAAAACAAAAAAAAATGAAATAACTAAGTAATTTCATCCAGATATATATAGAGAGAAGAGATATAAGTTACTATGATTTTGTCATTATCTACATAGTTGTCTTTGGTTTTCATAATATTTAATGATTAACCTTTGTCTTAAGCCATTTGGCATCTCGTTCCATTTCATTGCGCCAACACGAGAGAACGCATTCTTTTGTATAATTATTGAGTCTAATTTTTTTTTATGTGGAAGTATTATTAAATAAAGAAGAAAAATCGATGTAGAGTACACGAGAAGCTCCACTCAAGAGCTCCTTCGTCCGTAACGACCCTTACACGCCATCTCCCCTAAACTCCTTGCGTGTTCACGCTCGATGCAAATATCAGTTTCGTCTTCAAAAACGTCTCCTGCACTAGAATCTTGTCTATTCCCTGTACGGTGCCTTCCCAGGCCTTCTCGGCCAATGTATCCGAGACGCGGGGAAACTCGTTCGGACAACGTAACCTAACACGCATTGGCCACATGGAAACGGAACTAGGCAAACTGGAATTTTGAATCTGAGTTTAGTTTCAACGTAACCTAACACGCATTGGCCACATGGAAACGGAACTAGGCAAACTGGAATTTTGAATCTGGAGTTTAGTTTCAACGTAACCTAACACGCATTGGCCACATGGAAACGGAACTAGGCAAACTGGAATTTTGAATCTGGAGTTTAGTTTCAACGTAACCTAACACGCATTGGCCACATGGAAACGGAACTAGGCAAACTGGAATTTTGAATCTGAGTTTAGTTTCAACGTAACCTAACACGCACTGGCCACATGGAAACGGAACAAGGCAAACTGGAATTTTGAATCTGAGTTTAGTTTCAACGTAACCTAACACGCATTGGCCACATGGAAACGGAACTAGGCAAACTGGAATTTTGAATCTGGAGTTTAGTTTCAACGTAACCTAACACGCATTGGCCACTTGGAAACGGAACTAGGCAAACTGGAATGTTGAATCTGGAGTTTAGTTTCAACGTAACCTAACACGCATTGGCCACATGGAAACGGAACAGGGCAAACTGGAATTTTGAATCTGGAGTTTAGTTTCAACGTAACCTAACACGCATTGGCCACATGGAAACGGAACTAGGCAAACTGGAATTTTGAATCTGGAGTTTAGTTTCAACGTAACCTAACACGCATTGGCCACATGGAAACGGAACTAGGCAAACTGGAATTTTGAATCTGGAGTTTAGTTTCAACGTAACCTAACACGCATTGGCCACATGGAAACGGAACTAGGCAAACTGGAATTTTGAATCTGGAGTTTAGTTTCAACGTAACCTAACACGCATTGGCCACATGGAAACGGAACTAGGCAAACTGGAATTTTGAATCTGGAGTTTAGTTTCAACGTAACCTAACACGCATTGGCCACATGGAAACGGAACTAGGCAAACTGGAATTTTGAATCTGGAGTTTAGTTTCAACGTAACCTAACACGCATTGGCCACATGGAAACGGAACTAGGCAAACTGGAATTTTGAATCTGGAGTTTAGTTTCAACGTAACCTAACACGCATTGGCCACATGGAAACGGAACTAGGCAAACTGGAATTTTGAATCTGGAGTTTAGTTTCAACGTAACCTAACACGCATTGGCCACATGGAAACGGAACTAGGCAAACTGGAATTTTGAATCTGGAGTTTAGTTTCAACGTAACCTAACACGGATTGGCCACATGGAAACGGAACTAGGCAAACTGGAATTTTGAATCTGGAGTTTAGTTTCAACGTAACCTAACACGCATTGGCCACTTGGAAACGGAACTAGACAAACTGGAATTTTGAATCTGGAGTTTAGTTTCATTTATGTATTGACCGGTCTGTGTTTCTGCATGCGTAAGGAGCAGCATGAATACACACGAGGGAGTTATGCAATTTTTGACAGACCAGTTTTCTTGATTTTGATAAACATGTGTTCACGGAAATTTTATCCCTTCAAAGATATTTCAATCTAGCACATACAGAGAATTCATCGTGAAAATTTACTGCTCATTATGAATGCAGGAATACAGATTTGAATAGCCCACGTTCGATATGTTAAAATTCTAACACGACTGCGGCGCTTTAGGGACAAAATTCCAAACTTTTCACGAAGCCATTGTCTCGCAATTCCCAGAACAGGACTTGAGGACAAAGAAAACCACCATGTTATAATTTTGATATATCGAACGTGGACTTGATTGTATTCCAGGGCGAGTAGCGACTACTCGAGACTACTATTTCTATTTCTATATTTCATGATATTTATACTTGACAAAGGTGCTCATCGCGTCACTAATACTTGTGTATTTTTTGAATAATCAGTTGGGGAACGCTTGTGCTCCCCAGTCAGTGGCCTTGTACTACAATTTGAGTGCATTTAACAACACGCTTCGTTCACATGGATACAGCACTTGAGTGAGCTGGGAAACATTTCAGAGTGTTTGCCGAGACAAGTTGGACTTACTGATAAGATTTAGTTATGGTGAAGAAGCTTCACGCCAACAACAAACAACGGAACTTCAAGGTTTTCAAATTAGATTTGGCTTCAATATATCGTTAACTGTTCGCGTGGATTCCGGAATGTTTCGATCGGTTGAATCTTTTCTCGACAAATTGGTCAAAGGGAAGTAAGTGTGTTGGGATCGAAGAGTGGAGCGGAAACAAGGAGCTCATAGATCGAGCTTTCTTTCCACTTCCAATAGATATCCATTCTTCCCTTTCACCGTCCAATGTAACATTTTTCAATGCGAAACTTTTGGAAATTGTTGATGATTTTATAAATAAGACTCTAGGTTCAAACTACATTTCCCTTCACACGGACGGAAAAGATTTTGAAACATTCAAATGGTGATTTTACCACTTTGGTCAATTGTATCAAGAAACAGGCATCACTGATTAAGAACATTCGAGCGCGTCATCCTAATTACAATAAACTTTTTGTTGGTGTAGATTTCACAACGTTTGGTTCGCAGTCTAAAGATGTAGAAGGCCTAAATGTAATAAACGGTTCTAAATGTAATAAAATCCTAATAAATGTAATAACATTTTGTCCTAAATGTAATAAAGTCCTAATTGTAATAATAATTTGCCCTAAATGTAATAAACTCTTAAGCTGCCAATTACAGTAATTACTCGAATAAGCCCCGCCCTCAAATAAGCGCCGCATTTGGGGGGGGGGATGGGGAGTTAATTAGCGCCGCGGCGCTTATTCAAGTAAATACAGTACTTAGTGGTATTGTTATGGTATTAAGCTCGGCTCTCAAATAAGCACCGCATTTTTGGAGAAAAAAGTTAAGAAGCGCTGCGGCGCTAATTCGCGTAAATTCAGTACATTTCCTTATGCACTGTGAAACTTAACGTTTACAAATAAATTGCTTGTAAACGGCAAAGTAACAGTATTTTTCTAAAAAAGCAATATTTAAGCAATAGAAAACTTTTTTCCTGTGTTTGAATAGCCCGATATAAACACTCGAGGGGTTGGGAGAATTCGAGACAGTTATGCAAACCTGAGACGTCGTCGTCTCGGTTTGCAGGCTATTCAAACACAGGAAAAAAGTTTTCTATTGCTTAAATATTACTTTTTGGTGCCGCGCCCTGCTCATGATCTTAACGCCAGGAACAGGCTAGGAAAAAAGCTAAGAAAACAGCAAAACAACACAACTTTTGCAAAACTGAGTTATTTAGTCAATAATTGTGAGCCTGTCAGTATGGGTAACACTGCGAACGTCGTTTTCGTGGCGCCTTTTTCAAATCAAATAGTCTGTTGTTCAACGACATCTTGGGATAGGAAGAGGAAAGGTACTACCTTGTTTTTGTTGCAGACAAGGTACGTACAAATGATGGGTTTTCCGCCTCGGGCGTTACAATATCGTGCAATGTATAAAAGAGTATAAGAAAATAAAAATTTGAATCGAGAATATAATTGTCAGTTAGCTACAACATGTACAAGCAACAAGAGGAAAGATCATTCTCCCTTGCAAGCAATCAAAGCCATATTCTGAATCTTAAGTCGTTTTGAAGAAAAACTAGGCCTGTAAAATTTCCCTATACCAGAAATGGTTTGAAATGGTCAAACTAGAAGAAAAAATTGCCATCCCTTCCACATAGGGCAAAAAGCTAAAAAAAAAACACACACACACGGACACATGCAAAATATACTACACGTCGTCCCAGTACCCCAACTTGGGGTACTGGGACGACGTGTAGTATATTTTTTGCTGCGTTTCGACGAAGGAGAACGCATACCATTTGAGTCTTTTTGCGTACCGTACATGAGGTAGTAATAACCGTTCTGTATGAAATGCGATTTCCTGGTTTGGACGCCGTCTTGGACCGGCTTGGCACATTTGTCCTCGATATCATGCTCGGCTGCCGGGATCTGGTATTTACACGTGCGGTGAGACTACAGCGCAAACGCCGTTTTTTTTCCTTCGTGCAGCGTTGTGCAGCGTTGTTTTCGCTTAGTAATTGTTGGTTTCGCAGCTTTGAAGCACATCTTTTCGCAGTTTACCTAGACGCATCTTTCGCAGCTTACCCTGAGGTAAGTGAAGTTTTGTTGAGTTGTTCGAACTTTTAGTAGCAAATATATCTAAAGTAACAGTAACTTTCTAGCAAACAGACGCTTTGTTTCGCTCCGGCTTCGATAACGACCTATGTTGGATCAAATCAGCTGCCTTTCTCAGGAGGGACATAAGTCAAATGAAATTCGCGGAGTAACGCATTAAAAATACATGAAGTAACGAAAAACTAAACAAAGACTTCAGTAACATGAAAGAAGAAAGTTTTTAACCCTAGATTAGCCAGGCTCAATTTTCGTTTGGCTTTGTAAATAACATTCTGGGCTGAGTTGCTCAAAGCATGGTTAGCTTTAACCATTGGTTAAGCAGTATCAAAACCAATACGTTGTCAAGGTATTAAACGCTGGTTAACGCTAACCATGCTTCGAGCAACTGGGCCCTGGCGGGCAAGGCGAAACGAAAAGAGAGCCTGATACAAACCTTCTACGAAGCGTCTGCCGCCCACTTTTTTGATTGATTGACATTTTCTGAATCAGCCAACCAAAATTACCTCTATTGTTTGTTGTTTAAGTATGCAAATTTTTTCATACGTGGGAAAAATAGCTTTTACCTTTTAATTTGTTAAACTAAATATAAAACAGTCAGCACAATCACATTTAACTTCTTACGAGATTAAAGGAGATAACAAGGTTATTTCTGTTGGCGTAGAAGGTAAAAAGTTTTCGAAAAGACGGCTAGACGATGTTCTAGTTTTAATAAACCTTGTCACGGTTTTCGACGCCATCTTGACGAGTAGGCAAACGCGTGAGAAATTACAGTGTTTGTATAAGAACCTAATGTCGAATAATTTCCGTAGAACGGCTGTTCTAAAAAAAATATGATTTGTAAACTAAAGCGTCACTCTCCTGAAAAAATTTGAGGGCGTTACATGCACTAGGAGACCTAGAACTACTTTTTAAAATTGTCTATACATTTGTCTATAAGAAAGTCCCGGGAAAATTACAGACAAATATAAGGAAAGTCTAAAGCAAGCCTCTGAAGAAATTTAAGCACAGGTATGCCTTTGAGGACAATCCTTTGATTTGCAGCTTTAGTTTACCATTGATATTTTTTCAGAACAGCCGTTTTACGGAAATTATTCGACATTAGATTCTCATACAGACACCGTAATTTCTCACGCGTTTGCCTACTTGTCAAGATGGCGTCGAAAACCGTGGCATAGGTCTATATTTTGGCTAAGCGCGCTTGAATTTAAAATACTGAAATTTTTATTTTTCCGTTGCCCTTATATTTTTAGATGTGAACAACCATCTGAATTTTCTCAATTTCCATGGCACGTATTATGGCATATTTTGCTACCATAAGACCATAAAACACTAAAACAGACAGCAAAATCGATCCTTCTCTCCGCCGACGGCTGATCACTAGCGAAAACAACCACGCGAGGAATAAGCGCTTTTAACTTCCGTTTATTCCAACAGGCAATCAGATGTTGTGGCATTGTTGTAACAGCCAATCAGCGTTGCGGCAAAAATCTGGCCGCAATGAGCACAAACTTGTGAGAGTTTGTAACAGGCCCAACTTTAGTGGTAGCCGTTACATTAGAGAGAATGTATGAGAACCGCTAAAATTGGGCCTGATCTCAGGTTACTCTGGATTGGAACGAATATTAGGAGGGGGCTTCGCAAATGAAAGCATTCAGCTTGAAGAAGACAGGACCTTGATAGAAAATAGAAAACCTCCTTATGTTGGAACAGTAGAAAGGAATATAAAATCTATTTGAACTACGCGTGTTATAACTGTGAACTTGATTAGTACGTAAAATGGATCTGGAAAAACTGGAAGGAACTGAGTTATTTTTGAAAGAAAACATAAATTTAACGAGATGCAAAGAACAGATGTCTTCTAACTTAAGGATCATAAGATTCTTAATTAGTGGATCAGTGTGAGCGTCAAAGGCCTTCTTTCTGATAATTCGAACAAATGCACTTTTGCAACAAGACTAGGCACCTAAGGTGGGTAGGGTATGTCGAACCCCATAGTAAAATGCAATATTGAAGATAAGAATACACAACTGTCCGCGTCACAGAAGTGTCCGTATTTTACAGGTTGGAATGGTTTTGATTGACGACACTCCAAACGAGCAATTAAATAAAGGATTTAGCTTCTACGCGGCAAAAGTTGTACCATAATTATTGCAGTTTCAAAGCCAAGTAAATTTAAGGAAACCTCCGGTAACGAACGATCCTCCGTGAACGAGTTATTGGACCATGGGTCAGTAAAGTGCACTTCAACTCAGTATAGAGCCTTCTATCCTTCTTATTATGAAAAGAGCGAATCCAAGCAACAAATAAACGACAGCTGGCTTGTGTCGGTAAAGTTACAGTTAACGCCACTTAGTGTGGATATCTTAGTAGGGACGGCAACCTAATGTCTTTAATAGCACGAGAGTCCGCGTATATCGGGAGTTTAGTTCAGTTAAAAGTCTCTCCGTGTATCATCGAAGTGTCCGTAAAAGCAAGCTGCCCGCGAGGCGAGAGTTGGCTGTATTTTGTAATTAAACGTATGCTAAACTGAAACAAACAGTTTAGTGGTATAAAAAGAGGAATTGATCATACAAAAATTAGGATCAAGCCTAACGGAATTTCTTTATAAAATAATACTTACAAAACGTCGTTTTCTTATTAGAGGGCAGAATGCAATAAAAGATCAGCAAATTTGCAACATTATGAGCAGCCGTGTTATTCTTTCGCCAGGATACCATTGATATTGTGGGTCGTTTCTATGGAACTGAACGAAAAATAATACTTTTTTGGATACATCGTTTCTTTTCTTAGAGAAAAATCCTTATGATCCAGATTTTTGATCCGGTCCATCTCGAATTTTAGTAAAGAAACGCACCCTCAGCTTATGTGAACAAAATTTTTTAAAAGTGTTTCGTGCTTGCCGAAAGTTGATCACGTGATCACAGTCATGCAAAGGCCCTATTCAGCCAATTGCCGCAAATGGCTGCCATCTAAAAAAATACAACCTCTATTCATTTTAGTATTCTTCGGCCAAGTTTATTTTGCTTTGCTTTTGGCTTCTGAACCAATCGCAATCACAAAACCGATATTCAGAAATGGTTATGGCCCGGAATGTTTTTAGCTGTGATACATGCTGTTCATCAAACTTTTGGCTAGCGCTGGTAAATTAACGTTTTTACTGACTAGTTTTGCTATTATTGATTATAAGGAAGCCATTTCATACGGCTTATCAAAAAACCAATTATTGTATTGTATTTTAAAATTTTCCTCACAAAAATTTAATTATATTGTTTTCAAAATCTCTGCGTCTAAAAACGTCTAAACTGTTATCTTCTTACTTTTCTTGGCTAAGTGTAACGTGTGCTAATTGGCCAATCATGCAGTGTTCTCCCTCAAGAAGTGAATCTTAAGCGAACTTTTGACCATTGGACAGAATTTTTTTTCTTTTACTTGCGAATAACTAAATTGGCCTTTTTCTTTGTTGTATTTTTAATTAAGGACCGAATAGCAACAGGTAGCAAGCTTCTAAACTCTTTTGGTAAATCTTAGCTTGCTTCTTGTAACAACTTTTAACTAACAATCGGAACACTTTCAGATTTCTTGGTCACATTTTGTTGTGGTTCTCAGATAAAAAATAAAACAGAATATATATCCTCGGGTTAAATTTTGAACACAATGTGTTTGTTAATAATTGCATTTTCATTTGAAAACGCCATGGCACCACTGGAGTCCAGTGACGTGTCAGTAAAATGCACGAAACCACTCTCCAATTCTTTATCCAACTGCCACTGACAGAGACGCTGAACGAAGGAACGAGCCGAGTAATGTCTTCCGCAAGGCGAAAGTTTATTCATTTTAAGGCAATATTTGTGATAACTTTGTTTCTAATTTATCTCAAGTGGAAGCTAACCCAGAAAGAATGGCAACTAAACTTCACAAAAAAGAGTGACGAGCTCATAAATCAAAAGAATTTTACAAGGCAAAACAATGCAAGTCACCTCGAGAGGAAAAACGCAAAGTTTTATATCGCATTTCGATATTTTGAACAACTTTCAATGGCCACTAATAATCTGATCGCCCTCACAGCTTTAGCAAGCTACAGTGGACACCAAGTTGTTGTACCTTTTGTAAATAATTCAATGTTTTTTGGTTATAAAGTGAGCAGTGATGACACTCAAACACTGGCATTGTACTACAATCTGAGCGCATTTAACAACACGCTACGTTCACACGGATACAGCACTTTGGTGAGCTGGGAAAGATTTCAGAATGTTTGCCGAGACAAGTTAGACTTGCTGATAAGATTTAGTCATGGTGAAGAAGCTTCACGCCGACAACAAATAACGGAACTTCAAGGTTTTCAAACTAGATTTGGCTTCAATATATCGAAAACTGTTCGCGTGGATTCCGGAATGCTTCGATCTGTTGAATCTTTTCTTGACAAAGTGGTCAACGGAAGTACATGTATTGGGATTCAGCAGTGGAGAGGAAACGGAACAGGATTAAATCGAGCCCTCTTTGCACTTCCAAACAATATTTATTCTTCCCTTTCAAAGTCCCATTTATCATTCAATGAGAAACTTTTGGAAATCGCCGATGACTTTATAAATAAGACTCTAGGTTCGAACTATATTTCCCTTCATATGCGCACGGAAGGGATTTTAAAGCGTTCCGGTGGTAATTTTACCACTTTAGTCAATTGTATCAAGAAACAGGTATCACTGGTTAAGAACATTGGAGCCCGTCATCCTAATTACAATAAACTTTTTGTTGCTGCAGATTTTACAGCGTTTGGTTCGCAGTCTCGTTGGGTCTCAGAAGCACGCAGTAGAGCCTCTTTGCTCTTAAACCACTTAAATGAACTGTTCCAAAAAATTATATTTTTTCAGCCGCATTTCTATAATCTTAGAGACAATGGAGCCGTAGCCATTGTTGAAATGGCTGTCCTTGCTTCAGGGAAACAGTTATTCTTAACCGGAGGGGGGAGTTTTGAATATTTCATAAGAACACAGTTTATGAAAAGAAGTCCAAACGGTTATGATAAAGTGTATGGGGTGTGTATGTCGTAGGTCGAATCGACTTCAGGTTAAATCAGTATTCAACCTAGTTTGATTCACAATTTCCTTTGTACTGGGCCAGCCCTAATTATTAATATAGGGGAAAACGTAGCATGCTCCAGGTGTTTAGATGGTTGAGAGCAAGTTAAATCGTACGCGGTGAGCCCAAAAGGAACAAGAGGGGGAAAAACGCTCAAATTTTCCCTCTTCAATTTTTCGCCTGCGCCCTACTTTCTAACCGCTAGGAACAGGTTAGGGAAAAAGCTAACTAAGGAAACCGCAAAACAACACTTCTTTTGAAAACTGAGTTATTTGGTAAATAACTCTGGGCCTCTCAGTATGGCTAACTCTGGGAACGTCGTTTTCGTGGCGCGTTTTTCAAATCAAATCGTCTGTTTTTCAACGAAATCTTGGGTTAGAAAGAGGTTTCAATCTTTCTAGAGCGCTTTAGGCAATCCTTGTCAAGTATGGCCGTAGATGTAGACGTAGCTGCATATTTGCGAACTATTAATTAAACAGAATATGCAGTAAAAGTTATAATGATAATTTTTAAAAAAGTAAGGCTGGTTTATTTAAGCAATAGACCACACTTTCTATGGGTTTACCGGCGTGATAACCCACGCGGGATGTTGGGAGAACACGAGAAAAGCTTGTAAATCACGAGCCGAAGGCGAGTGATTTACAAGCTTTTCTCTGATTTACAAGCTTTTCGAGTGTTCTATGGAGGCATCCAAGTAGCTCACGAGTTACTATAGAAGAGTACTTACAGTTAAAATATACAGTCAGTATCGGCCAAAAAAACTCTCGATTTGCTTGATCAGAGGCCGCACGGAATAGTTGGGTAATGATGACGTTTCTGCTGTTTACGCCTGCAAGTAAGATACGGTTAGTATGATGTCATACAGAAAATCCCCAAAGGGACCGCTTAGGTTGATTTTGTGACGCGTATTGTACAGTCATTTCTTGATACTCTTTTGCGTTCGCGTGTTCTGATCAGTGTCAATCTGTGGAGCAGCTGTTTAGAAAGTTACGGAACAACAGACACTCGTGAAGCAAAGATGTAGCTACAAGGTGCGTATAACTGTGTATGTACAAATACCTGGAGAGTTTTGCCAGAAACGAGTTTATTCACTGAATCTTTGACTGGAAGCAATTTGCCAGATACTCTTTCTCGTTCTTAGGGGGAATAAGACTCGGTCATAGCTTATATCTAGCAGAACGATGGACGATTACAAAAATTCGCCGCCAGTTAAATTCTACTCTAATTCCAACTTCTAATCAAATCTTTCAGGGGCGGATACCGGATTTTCCTTTGGAATTGAGCGGTTGCCACACTAAGGAAAGGCGTAACTGACTGCTGACGTGACGTGCCAAACAACCATTATTACGAAGTTAAACATAACTTCTTTAACCTCGTCTTATGTTCTACTTCAACAACAATAAACCATATAGTTTTGTTATGCAGAGTACAAAGTTGTATTAGAAAGCAGCAGGCCATCTAAACTGGTGGGGTGGGAGGGAAGGCGCACCCAGACGAAACTCAGATTTTTTTGATAAAAGCTGTGTAAATCGAGCTGCATGAGTGCATGGAACCTTGCGTTTCCTGCTTTTATTTCGCCTACTGGGTATGGAATATGTGTAAAAATCTTGATTATGAATAGGCATATTTCAAAGAGCTTCACAACGAGCAAGAATACTATTGACCGACAACATACAGTGCGTACGGTGTGGGGGCAGCTGTACTGTCAACTATTACTAGTTGGATACATGTGTAAATTCTAAGCATAATTACCTTATACCCCATTCACACCAACTAAACATGTCTAAACACAGTTTAGATAAACACTGGTTTAACTAAACGTGTTTTACTAAAAAACCGTTCACATCGAAAACGTGTGTAGGAGTTACTCCAGTACCTCGCTGAAGCGGCTCTATGATTGGCCGAAACAGTTTAATGTGTAGCAAGCGTAGTAGAGCGTATTATTGGTTAGAAGACAATAGAGATTTTTCGGCATAGAGTTTGCACGCACACCACACTCAGTCAGTGCGTTCTCACTTTCACCTCGTCTCGATTTCTTTCGAAAAATTATTAGCACACCCTCGAATATTATATGTACGTTACACAGATTCAGCCAACTGGTAAAAACTGGACTAACCTGGTCAGTTAAGGTTCGTGTCTTTCGGTGTATTTACTACTTTGTTGTGACACGCACAAACCTGAGTGAAACTGCAAAGTTTTATGTAGAAGTAATGAACAGTAAGCAACAAAAAGAGGGCAAATTTGGTAACGCGGACAGTATACAAGTTTGTTTACCGTTTGTCGTGGAAGCCTATACCCCGACAGATGTTTATAGCCTTTTAATCTCAGGGTCTAGTTTTCAGGAGTATATCCTTCAGAGACCTTCCTCGTTTGAACCATACAATTGGAGGTTCTTTGTAGATCTGTCTAAGAAGAGGTTGGTTCTCTATCAGTTGCCAGGCTCGGAAGTGATGGTTGATATTGCTTCCAAGAGGAAAAAGCGTTTTGCCCTTTGTCAGGTTTTTGTTGGAATGCCGCTTCCCTGGTTTCAAAGTGTAATTCAGAGAGAGTTAGAGTTATTAAAGTCTGTGGATATCCATGGTCTGTAAAGCTCATATATGACTGCCTTTGTAGATTTTTTGTTAGTTATATGTGGAAACTGACAATGTGTCATTCTGTGTGAAAAAATAGCACTGAGTTGTAAAGCAAAGAGTGTCCTTCATGGGACAACAAATGGCCAAAGATTCTGAGGTTTAATGTTGCAGTCACTTAATGTTTTAAATTTTTGGCGTGGAAATTCCAAAAAAGCCCGGCCAAGCCTGGCTTGAATCTTTAAGGCCTGGATTAGGCCGGGCTTTTTTGACCAGGGTTGCCAAGAAAGCTCGGCCTTGGAAGTAACAACGCCAGTAAGGCCAAGCTTTGGTGGCCAAGGTTGCCAAGAAAGCTTCGCTGTGGCCATGCCTGCCGGGCTTTACCAGGCCGCATTTTCCCGGTAAGCCTGACCAAAAACCCGAAAAGCCTGGCCTGGCCAGCCTTTTCCAGGCTGGCCGGGTTTTGGCCGGGCTCCTGATTCAAGGGATCCGTTACCAGGCTACGAACTGATGGTTGATATTGCGTGACAACGGGCAAAACGGTTTTCTACATAAAACTTAGCAGCTTCACGCAGGTTTTATCCATAAGGATTGTTTTGAGCTGTTCTTATCGGCTCACTTCCTATTCCATATTTGCTTATTCGAATAGATATCCTAGAAGACAGACGTTGAGTGAATCTGACATTTCGCCGTCAGTTATAAACCACGGTGACTCCAAATATATCTGTTTTTGAGACCCGACACGAGGTAAAAACTTAATGTCCATACTTTGATCGTTCCAATATGCTCAAAGAATATATTCCCCCTTATGTTCACAGTCGACGCGATTACGATCTAGTGTAAATGAAAGCTTAACAAATGTGCCGTAGCTTACAGCACATTAGTACCTCCAATCGAAGCCTTCTGATGATCTAATCGATTAACACGATTTCCATAGATTAAATAGAAGAAATTAAAAGGTACTTTGAAAAGAAATACAGTTTATGATTTAGAGCGATCAATGGAGGTAAAATTAGAAAATTTACCTGGGCTAACATCGTCAACAAAGCTGCACTCCGCCGGATGGACAGCTTGATCCGCCATATTGATTGTCCAGCAAAGCATGATGGTCTACTCTGTCGGTTTTGGTTTTGGTTTTGGTTTTTTTCAATGTTTATAATTAGGTTTTAGGTTTGGTTTTCATTATATAATTTAAAAGCTAAAACAAAAACTGAAAAGTAAAACGAAATCGATCCGTAAAAACAAAAAAAGTAAGAAACAAAAATAGAAAAGTAAAAAACCTAAAAACCGAAATCTCAACCGAAAAGCAAAATGGATAAGTGAAAATCAAAACGTTAAAAATGAAAACGGAAAAGTAAAAACTAAAAAGCGAAAAGCTAAATGGGAAAGTGAAAATCAAAACGTTATAAACGAAAACGGAAAAGTAAAAAATAAAAACCGAATTCGCAACCGAAAAGCTAAATGGCGAAGTGAAAATCAAAAAGTGAAAAACAAAAATGGAAAAGTGAAAAATAAAAACGAAATCATTATTTGGCCCCCCTGACCATAAATCGGCCCGTGGACCACACAGGAGAGACGTAACACACATTTTAAGTAAGGTAACCTGTTTTTTTTATATAAATCCTTTCATTTTCGTAGGTTACAGAAACTATAGGGTTTTTTTCTCATACAAATTCTTATATTTTGAATGTTACGCAACAATGCCGATACTCGCCGATGCTCATATTTCGAGGTTGGGCTACCTGTGTAGCAACTAACGTCAACTAAACTTTCCATCATATTGTGGAGTGAAAGGTTAGGACTGAAACGGTCCGTAATTTTATTAAGACAGTTATACCGTGGAAGCTCTCGTAAGCGGACACCCCCGGGAAACGAAAAACATGTCCGTAATTGGAGTTGTCCGCCGCTTACGAGTGTCCGTCAGCTTCCACTGAATTTGCAAAATCTAAGCATAAATACCTTTCAATTGTTAATTTACATTAAAAACAGCCACCCACATAATCTTTCGTTGACAACAATTTATTGATCTTTTTCCTTCCTAATTAACTTGAAGATAAGCAAATAAGTTTGGATTGAGTGACAAAACATTGACAAATTTACAGTGGATGCCACGCCCCCAAGGTTTTTCTGTGTTTTTTCCTAGAGGATAAAACATCAGCACCTGACGTTTTCAGCAGCTGTTTGCTCATCCCTTGCGCACATTTGAGACAAGTTTAGTGATGGTCAGTTGCTATGGTTACGAGATATGACGTCATAAATAGCAGGTGGTCAAGCCATTTTTGGGTGAAAATATATGTTTTTTCAACTTCTTTCAAAAAAAAGGTAAATCTTGTGGCTAAAAATATGCAAAGTGCATATTTATGTGTTATTTTTCATGTTAAGCAAAAAATTACCATTTCTTGCGGTTTTAACCTGATTTCTAATTCTTGGTGAAATCCAAGATGGCAGCCAAGATGGCGACCATTCCTGGTGACGTCACCGGCCTCCAGCAGCGCCACCACCCGTAAAATATACCTCATCTTAAGACTTTCGACTCAAGATAAAATCGTTTCGAGATACTGTAACATATCAAAAACTCCGGGGAGGGGTTCCATCCAATCCCCCCCCCCCTCATGTACATGTACTACGGTGGGGGTATGAGTTTGCGTGTACGTCCGAGGGTTAATCAAACAAGCTTTTTAGCAGTGAAAACTGTATTAAGCTGATGTCCACGAAGGTTTGTTTCTACAAAAAAATATGAGAAGAGCAGTTCGGGTTTACAGTAGACTGAAAAAATTGCCGACATTTCGCGACGCCACCACTTGGTTTCCAGCGAAATGACGTCTAAGGGACAAGCTCAGAAATACCATGAGAGAGAACCTGGGAACAAGGTTGAAATACCATACTAAAGATCTGCGTAGTGCTTCTGATTAGTTATGCCCCGAGGGAAACTTTCTTTAACCTATCAGAAGCACTACTTAGATCTGGGTAGTGAGAAATCATCAGCTGGAATGGAATTTCTGCGCTCGGTCATCCGCAATTCTACCATACTACAGATAGATACACTAAAGTCACTTCGAAAAAAAACAATCCACGTTCACCACAAATTGACTTTAACCTCCTTGCGTTTTGACGCCCGATGCAAATTTCTGTTTCCTCAGAGATCCTCTATAGGAGAGACTCGCTCGGACCAGGTGACCCGAAACGCATTGGCAGCGCGGACTTATGATCCCTAGGGACATGGCAAACTGGAATCTTCGCGTAAAAACGGCTGCGTTGGAGACTATTCTTGAAGTTGTAGAATTCTGATTCAAGTCTGTATTGGCCGATCTGTGTTTCTGCATGCGTAATAGGCAGTTAATTTACACGCGAGGTAGTTATGAAATTTTTGACAGTTTTCTTAAACTGATGTTCATGTGTTCACAGCCATTTTATCCATTCAAAGATCTTTCAATCTTGCGAATACAGAGAAGTTATCGTGAAATATTTACTGCTCATTACGCGGATTGCAGGAATGGAGAATTGAGTTTTATTCAACTAAAGTAGCGTTTACTCGAGACTACTACTTATGTATTTTTTAAATAATCAATTGGGAAACGCTTGATATGACTACTGATATGACTGCAAGGAGCGCAAACAGACATATGTATTTTGACGTTGTAAAATACGCATAAACGACGGAAACCGGTGATGAATTTTTCCGCGCGGCGAGCGTTTAAATCTTTGTGTATGGGGATAGTTGTCATAGCCCTTTTACATGTCATAGTTTATCTATGGAAGCCACCTCAAAAAGCATGGCAAGTTAACTTTGCAAGAGAAATTAATGAGGTATTGAATGGAGGTAATTTTGTACAACAAGACGACAGCTCAAGACAAAGTAGGAACATGAAATTTTACATCGCATTTCGATACTGGGAACAACTTTCAATGGCCACTAACTATCTGATCGCACTTGCGGCTTTAGCAAGCTACAGTGGGCACCAAGTTGTTGTACCTTTTGTAATTGATTCACAGTTTTTTGGTTATGAAATGAGCAGTGATGACACTCAAACACTGGCATTGTACTACAGTCTGAGCGCATTTAACAACACGCTTCGTTCACATGGATACAGCACTTTAGTGAGCTGGGAAAAATTTCAGAGTGTTCGCCAAGACAAGTTGGACTTACTGATACGATTTAGTTATGGTAAAGAAGCTTTCCACCGACAACAAACCATGGAAATTCAAAGTCTTCAAACTAGACGTGGCTTCAATATATCGAAAACCGTTCGTGTGGATTCCGGAATGCTTCGATCGGTTGAATCTTTTCTCGACAAAGCGGTCAAAGGAAGTAAGTGCGTTGGAATCGAAGAGTGGAGAGGAAACAAGGAGGTCCCAGAACGAGCGTTCTTTCCACTTCCAATAGATATCCATTCTTCCCTTTTACCGCACCATGTAGCATTTTTCAATGAGAAACTGTTGGAAATTGTTGATGGCTTAATAAATAAGACTCTAGGTTCAAACTACATTTCTCATCACATTCGCGCGGAACATATTTTGCAGCGTACAAATGGTAATTTTACCACTTCGGTCAATCGTATCACAAAAGCAAGAGGGGAAAAACGCTCAATTTTAATTTTCCCTCCTTTTTTTTTTGGCGCCCTCGCCCTACTATCTGAACGCCTGGAATAGGCTAGGAGAAAAAGCTAAGAAAACCACAAAACAACACTGCTTTTCCAAAACTGAGTTATTTAGTCAATAATTGTAAGCCTGTCAGTGTGGGTAACTCTGCAAACGTCGTTTTCGTCGCGGGTTTTTCAAATCAAATCGTCTGTTTTCAACGAAGTCGTGGGATAGGAAGAGGTTTAAATCTTTCTTGGGCGTTATGAGCAACCCTTGTCAAGTATGGCCGTAGATGTAGATGTAGCGTATTTGTTAACTATTAATTAAACAGAGTATCCATTAAAATTTAAAAAAAAAATAGTTGTAAAAAAGTAAGGATGTTTTAATATTGAACAAGAGAGATTCTCTCTTGATAGTGAAGAAACTGCCAATTTTTTAAAAGGTACTACCTTGTTTTAGTTGCAGACCAGGCAGGCACAAATGATGGGTTTTCTCGGGCGTAACTGAATATCGTGGAATGTACAAAAGAGCGGTATAAGAAAATAAAACGGAGAAATTACCTACGCACGCCCCAGGCCTGCTTTGGAGTTACCTTCCTTGGACAGATCAATTTTCAAGTTTATTTATTATATATAACAACTGTTTATAATTAATCCGACTGACCAGCAAGTAGTTAAACTAATCGAGGCAGGTCAGTCTTACAAGTTCTAAATATTACAGATTTCCGAAAAAAAGAGTGTAAAAAAAGGATATTAACAAAGTCGAACAGTTTTGCAAAACAGAGAGAAACGTATGTTAAGTAATATGGTTCCACATTAACCCAAAAAACGAAAACTAACAAAAGGACAAAAAAAAATGAAATAACTAAGTAATTTCATCCAGATATATATAGAGAGAAGAGATATAAGTTACTATGATTTTGTCATTATCTAAATAGTTGTCTTTGGTTTTCAAAATATTTAATGATGAACCTTTGTCTTAAGCTATTTGACATCTCGTTCCGTATCATCGCGCCAACACGAGAGAACGCATTCTTTTTGTATAATTATTAAGTCTAATTTTTTTTTTTATGTGGAAGTATTATTAAATAAAGAAGAAAAATTGATGTAGAGTACACGAGAAGCTCCACTCAAGAGCTCCTTCGTCCGTGACGACCCTTACACGCCATCTCCCCTAAACTCCTTGCGTTTTCACGCTCGATGCAAACATCAGTTTCGTCTTCAAAAACGTCACGTGCACTAGAATCTTGCCTGCTCCCTGTACGGCGCCTTCCCAGGCCTTCTCGGCCAATGGATCCGAGACGCGGGGAAACTCGTTTGGACAACATAACCTAACACGCATTGGCCACATGGAAACGGAACTAGGCAAACTGGAATTTTGAATCTGGACTTTATAGTTTTATTTACAGCTATTTCGAGAAAGGTTGTCGGAAAAGATGTGCACGCGACAATCCCGAAAGGTAATATGGGATATGATCAATACACTGTTCGTGACACTGTAGCTGTCGAACCTACTTTTGTTGCTTTCTTTTAGCACTCGCAAACATAAGTCCATGGCCTCTCGTGTCATTCTTTCAAACTTCTTTGAAAAACAGGGAATTCAAAACCACCCACAATACCTTTCGGGATTGTTGCGTTCACTTTTTCCGACAACCTTTTTCGAAATAGCTGTATGTATTGAACGGTCTGTGTTTCTTCATGCATAAGGAGCAGCATGAATACACACGAGGTAGTTATGCAATTTTTGACAGAGCAGTTTTCTTGATTTTGATAAAGATGTGTTCAAAACCATGTTATTCCTTCAAAGATTTTTCAATCTAACGAATACAGAGAAGTTATCGTGAAATATTTACTGCTTATTATGAATGCAGTAATGCAGATTTGAATAGCCCACGTTCGATATGTTAAAATTCTAATACGACTGCGACGCATTAGGGACAAAATTCCAAACTTTTCACGAAGCCATTGTCTCGCAATTCCCAGAACAGGACTTGAGCACAAAGAAAACCACCATGTTATAATTTTGATATATCGAACGTGGACTTGATTGTATTCCAGGGCGAGTAGCGGCTACTCGAGACTACTATTTCTATTTCTATATTTCATGATATTTATACTTGACAAAGCTTGCCCATCGCGTCACTAATACTTGTGTATTTTTTGAATAATCAGTTGGGGAACGCTTGTGCTCCCCAGTCAGTGATATGACTACAAAGCGTGCAAAGAGCTTTATTTTGACGTGGCAAAACAGTACACGACGGAAACCGGTCGTGATGAATTGTTCCCTGCGGCGAGTGTTTTATATGGGGATACTTGTCATAGTCCTTTTACATGTAATACTTTATCTGTGTAAGGTACCTCAAAAAGCATGGCAATTTAACTTTGCAAGAAAAAGTAATGCGGTATTGAATGGAGGTAATTTTGTACAACAAAACGACAGCTCACGACAAAGAAGGAACTTGAAGTTTTACATTGCATTTGGATATTGGGAGCAACTTACAATGGCCACTAACAATTTGATCGACCTTACGGCTTTAGCAAGCTACAGTGGACACCAAGTTGTTGTACCTTTTGTCATTGATTCAATGTTTTTTGGTTCTAAAATGAGCAGTGATGACACTCAAACACTGGCATTGTACTACAATTTGAGCGCATTTAACAACACGCTACGTTCTCACGGATACAGCACTTTAGTGAGCTGGGAAACATTTCAAAGTGTTTGCCGAGACAAGTTGGACTTACTGATACGATTTAGTTATGGTGAAGAAGCTTCACGCCGACAACAAACAACGGAAATTCAAGGTTTTCAAACTAGATTTGGCTTCAATATATCGAAAACTGTTCGCGTGGATTCCGGAATGCTTCGATCGGTTGAATCTTTTCTTGACAAAGTGGTCAAAGGAAGTAAGTGCGTTGGAATCGAACAGTGGAGAGGAAACAAGGAGCTCCCAGATCGAGCGTTCTTCCCACTTCCAATAGATATCCATTATTCCCTTTTACCGCACCATGTAGCATTTTTCAATGAGAAACTATTGGAAATTGTTGATGACTTTATAAACAAGACTCTAGGTTCAAACTACATTTCCCATCACATTCGTGCGGAAAAGATTTTGAAACGTTCAAATGGTAATTTTACCACTTTGGTCAGTTGTATCAAGAAACAGGCGTCACTGATTAAGAACATTCGAGCGCATCATCCTAATTACAATAAACTTTTTGTTGCTGTAGATTTCTCACCGTTTGGTTCGCGGTCTAAATGGGCCAGAGAAGCACGTAGAAAAGCCTCTTTACTCTTAAAGCATTTAAATGAACTGTTCGACAAAATGGTCTTTTTACAGCCGCGATTCTATAATATTAAAGACAAAGGAGCCGCAGCCATTGTTGAAATGGCTCTCCTTGTTTCAGGGAAACAGCTATTCTTAACCGGAGGGGGAAGTTTTGAATATACCATAAGAGGACTGTTTATCAAAAGAAGCCCATTCAGTTATGATAAAGTGCATGCGGTGTGTATGTGGTAGATCAAATCGATTTCAGGTTAAATCAGTAGTCAACCAAATTTATTCAATCTAGCTTGATTCAGAATTTCCTTTGTACCGGGCTAGCCCTGATTACTAATAGGGGGAAAAGTATATAGCCTGCTCCAGGCGTTCAGGTGCTGGGGAGCGACTTCGATAGTAAGGGATGAGCAACAAAAGCAACAAGAGGGGAAAAAACGCTCAATTTTTCCCTCGTCAATTTTTTTGGTGCCCGCGCCCTGCTCATGATCCGAACGCCTGGAATAGGCTAAGAAAAAAGCTAAGAAAACCGCAAAACAACACTGCTTTTGCAAACTGAGTTATTTAGTCAATAATTGTGAGCCTGTCAGTATGGCTAACTCTGCGAACGTCGTTTTCGTGGCGCGTTTTTCAAATCAAATCGTCTGTTTTTCAACGAAATCGTGGGATAGGAAGAGGTTTAAATCTTTCTAGGGCGTGATGGGCAACACGTGTCAAGTATGGTCGTAGATGGAGGTGTAGATGTAGCATATTTGCGAACTATTAATTAAACAGAGTGTGCAGTAGAATTGATAAATAAGAGATTCTCTCTTGACACTGAAGAAACTTCCAATATTTTAAAAGGTACTACTTTCTTTTAGTTATAGACTAGGTACGCACAAATGATGGGTTTTCTCGGGCGTTACTGGATATAGTGCAATGTATAAAAGAGTGGTATAAGAAAATAAAACGGAGAAATTATCTACGCACGCCACATATATAAATAAATAATAATAAATAATGCCTTTTTAACGAGGGTAACACTAAATAGCCCAAGGCTAATAAACATGTGGCCCCATGCCTTCTTCAGAATTAACTTCATTGGACTGTCCAACGTTCAAGTTTATTTATTATATATAACAACTGCCTACAAATAATCCGACTTTCCAGCAGGTAGCAAAACTAGTCGAGGCAGGTCAGTTTCACAAGTTCTAAAAAGTTACAGATTTCCGAAAAAAGGGGCTTGAAAAAAAAAGAGATTAACAAAGTCGAACAGTTTTGTAAAACAGAGAGAAACTTATAAGTAATATAGTTCCACATTAAATGAAAAAAGGTTTCAAACTAATAAAAGGACAAAAAAAAAAGGGAAAATTATGATATGATAAGTACCTAGATAAACATAGAGAGAAGAGATATAAGTTAATATTTTTCAAGATTGGCCACGATTTTGCCATTACCGATATAGTTGTCTTTGGTTTTCAAAATATTTAATGATGACCCTTTAAGGCTTTTGCTGAAGGTCGTCTTTGGTATATTTTTAAGCTATATATTATCTCGTTCCATATCTTTGCGCCAACACAAAAGAACGCATTCTTTAGTGTATTAAGTCTAGATTTTTTTACGTGGAAGTCTTGTGAAGTTGGTGAGCGTGTAAAATAGTGATGTGAATTTGATGTCCTAGAAAACAAGTTCCAAATAATTATAGGTGCATTTCTTTCGTCTATGTGGTGCATAAAGTTTAAGACGGATTCATAATACAAGATATTTAGTGACAGGACTTTAGCTTTAACGAATAAAGGAATAACATGATCTTGTCTGTTTGCAGAATATATTACCTGTGTAGTGCACGTTTCTGAAGGATAAGTATCAGTTTTTAATAGACCACCCTCGACTTTTTGAGGGAAATTGAAAAAACGCCCATGCCTGAATTTCCTTGAGTTGTCGAGATACGTTTTACAGGCGTTTCCCTAAGAAATAAGACATTGGGTGTCAATGATATTCTATTAAAGTTTGACAGTAAATATATTGGTCGATACTTCAAGGCATTACATACATCATCACTTTTAAACATTGGGACAATTTTTGATATTTCAGTTTAGCTTAGAAGGATAGGCCCCTAGTTCAATTGATATATCAGTTGATGATATCAGCAAAGGACCGGACTGGAGGTAGGCTTTTGCACATTATGCTTTTGTTTCCCCACAGGGCAAGAATATAAACATTCGATTTATTATTTAATAAAAAATAAATTTCAATTTTGATCTCATTTTGTAGTACGGGCTACCACATTTCGAATACTCACATTTCAACAAAAAATTCAAAGAAATTCTCACAAAAGATGAAAAGATCTTGAAAAACACCTACTTACACTTAGCGTGAATTGTCTGTCCATTTTCAGTTCTATTCACAAATCTTCACGGCTTCATCTCAACTGCTAGGAAAAGCTGAATTTTAAATCCCGCGCTCGCTTTTAAACCTAACCTTTGGGGAAGTTGGGGACGCCTTGCTATGGGCAACCAATTAACTTCATACTAACAACAGTCTTGGATTCTGAATTCCATGCTGTGGATTCTGACCTTGAGGAACTGGATTCCGGATTTCGCATTGTCAGTGGAGCTTGGATCCCAGATTCCAATCGTTGGCGGAATTCCTGATTTCTTAAATTGAATTCCATTTCCCAAGGCCCAGGATTCAGGATTCCACACTATTATGCTATTTCATGAGAAATTTCTGCAATTGAGAAGTGGTATTTCAGCTTCATTTGAAGTACCTACATCTGAAAATTACAAACCTTTTGCGGGTAGTATAGTATAAACAAATAAAAGCATGATTTGTATGTGATATTTGGCATAAATACCACTCGTGATATTTCAAAATTGTCTCAAATTTCACTCGCCTAACGGCTCATGAAATTACGTATAACAATTTCGAAACATCACCCGTGGTATTTATGCCAAATATCACTGCTAATCATGCTATTACCTATACAAAAATTTTCCCATGTCGGGAATCCTGATTACCTTAAGGTGGCTCGACTGGATTTTTTGGGGTTGATACCTCCCAACTTTGAGCATTAACTACATCGGCATCAGTAAAGATATGGAAAAAAATGTTACCACAATTGATTATATAAAGATGAAAATTTCTTATGATCTGGGTTTTATTGCAATCGGAGTCGCCATGGCAACGTAATGACGCCATTATGTTTTTCATTTATCTTTGTGTTTCTCTGTTCCAGGAGTTTTTTGAAGAAATCGCTTTAGGGAGTATGTACCTGCTATAATTGCCTCCATTATGGCGTAGTTTGAACAAATTCTATGAGAGCGTTTTCGAAATATTTTGAAATGTAGTTTTAAGAATAATAAAAACAGTGAAATAGCATGCTACCTACACAATTCGCTAATATTTTAAGAAAATGATAAGCTTTGGGAACGAGGCTTCATCTCGTAGTGGTTTGATTCCATTGAAAACTGCATACAAAAAAAAGAGGGGAATTGCTCTGGGCGATCGCGAGTAAGAAGAATTTTATTAACTTGCATTCAGCTGCTTTTGATACAGTTTTTGGACGTAGTTTGGTCCATGCCTAAAAATATCGCATTTTTCCAAAAACCGCTCGATAAATTTTTTTATAAATTCGATAATCCCGAGATCAATTGTCAAGAAATATTCCCTGCAAGTTTCAAGAACATTGAAAATAGGGAAGGCTTTCAAATAGGGCCTCAAATATAACCAATATTACCCCCAGATTTTGTGTTTACAAGTGAGCGCCCTCATTATTCACTGGCATTGTTTTCAAGTTTCATATGCACGTGCACAACCAGCAAAAGTTATAAATTTGCATCAAAAAGAACTCTCGATTACTTTCCGAAGAAATATCTGGAGTATGCTAATAACTGGCTTGTCGTCACAGACAGCAGTGAGAGCCGAAACGGTGAACGTCACGGCTCATCGTGTAGGATGGAATACTTAATTATCTTACTCGGGTTATAACATCACAGAAACTCTCACAAAGAGTTGCTCTGATGTTATAATATATCATTAATCTCTTTACCAGGTAATTAGCATATCCCGGAGATTTAACCGAGGGTCCTTTTTGATGCAAATTCTATCTTTTTGCTAAATGTGCACGTGTATATGAAACTTGAAAACAATGCCAGTGAATAATGAGAACGCTCACTTGTAAACGCAAAATCTGGTGGGAAATTGGCTATATTTGATGCCCTATTTAAAAGCCTTCCCTGTTTTCAATGTTCTTAAAACTTGCAGGGAATATTTCTTGACAATTGATCTCGGGATTGTCGAATTTATCGAGCGGTTTTTGGAAAAATGCGAAAGGTTTAGGCATGGACCAAACTACGTCCAAAAACTGTATCAAAAGACGCTAAATGCAAGTTAATAAAATTCTTCTTACTCGCGATCGCCCAGAGCAATTCCCCTCTTTTTTCGTATGCAGTTTTCAATGGAATCAAACCGCCATGAGATGAAGCCTCGTTCCCAAAGCTTATCATTTTCTTAAAATACAACGAATTGTGTAGGTAGCATGCTATTTCACTGTTTTTATTATTCTAAAAACTATATTTCAAAATATTTCGAAAACGCTCTCATAGAATTTGTTCAAACTACGCCATAATGGAGGCAATTATAGCAGGTACATACTCCCTAAAGCGATTTCTTCAAAAAACTCCTGGAACAGAGAAACACAAAGATAAATGAAAAACGTAATGGCGTCATTACATTGCCATGGCGACTCCGATTGCAATAAAACCCAGATCATAAGAAATTTTCATCTTTATATAATCAATTGTGGTAACATTTTTTTCCATATCTTTACTGATGCCGATGTAGTTAATGCTCAAAGTTGGGAGGTATCAACCCCAAAAAATCCAGTCGAGCCACCTTAAATCACAATTTTCCTCCCAAAATTGCAACCTCGTTCCCAAAATTGGTGTTGGGGATGTAATTGTCAGTTACACTACAACATGTACAAGCAATCAAAGCCATATGCTAAATCATTTAAGATGGATGTCCTTGTACCAGAAATGGATTGAAATGATCAATGTTTACTTGTTCTTCGTCTTGTCGATGCCGTAAGGATCAGTTGGCCCTCTTTTTTTTTATACATGTTGTTATTGTGTACTGACCTGTACGATCAGGATTACGAAGGGACCGCCCCCGGTCCGGGTGTTACTAAACAGAGTAACGCAGTAACGAGTAACGAGTAACGGAGTAACGGGATGAAAATTCGAGAGGTTTGAAATATGAATAAATAAATCTTAATGACAGAAAAAAACATAAAAATAGTGTAATATCCTAATAATGACCTTTACCAATCTCGAAAAATATGTGTATTCCAAAAGATGCTTAAAACAACGACGTCAACCCCCCCTACCAATCCCTTCAGCAAAGTCGAAGGTATTTTCGTACCGAAAAAGTCACCTATTTACAATTGAATATGCCTATCCAGCAGATAGAGTAACAAAACGTTCCGTTTATCGTTCATCTTAAAAGGTTATTTCCTACAGGCCAGGATCAGGAAGAACGGCTATTTTAAAACTGCCGAGTTTCTGAATTGTCACAAATCACTGAATATGTACAACTCAACAAAACTGTATATATACTTGTCTTACGTCACTGTCCTTGAGTAGTACCCGGGTAATAGCATACACACACACACACATTAGTGCCAACATCGACATCTGCATCAATAAAATTGATTTCCGTATTGTTAGTTTGATCCTGCGGTATACGTTGTGATTAGCTTATTGAGATCATGAAGAAAAGAAACAGAAAGTTTGTTTTGTGACGCATTCTTTTTTAAACAAGATATGGGATTACCCTAAGTTTCAAGGTTTCAGCGTGAAACGATTGTGATAACTAATGGATTAATTAAATTTTGTAAGAAGATTAGGGAAAGTACTTCTTATACCAAATGCATGTTCCTCTTCGTAGTCGCACGATGGTAAAAAGCGTCTGCAAGTGCCACTTTAGCCCCTAGTGGGTCTTAATATACAGGGGCGGATCCAGGATTTTTTTCAGGAGGGGGTGCACTCGTCTCTTGCTCTACTTCAACACCAATAAACCACATAGTTTTTTTTTTTGCAGAATACCAGTTGTATTAGAAAACCGCAGGTCATCTTAGGGGGGGGGGGGTGCGCACCCCCCGCACCCTCCCCCTAGATCCGCCCCTGATATAAGAGATTGATCGTCAAAGCAAGTTTAGAAGACACGAATATTCCTTTCCCGAAGGGATCATAAAAAGGTATAGGAGGCATAGGAAGAAGACAGAAGTGTCAACAAGGGCTCTTCTACGATTTCAAAATCTCTCAGTATTAGTTGTTGTTATCTTAGCTCAGGCCTTTCATATAACACACCAATTTTTTTTTTAAAGTTTCTCGCAAGCGTGACTAGAGGAGGAAAAATCCCTGACAGAATTCAGCGCTGACAGGAGCGTAGCTGCCTTTAAGCCATTAAAGCCCGGGCTAGACAAATTAAAATTTGGGTCAAAATGAGTTCATGCAATTGCATGTTATCAGGGAGTGAAATTGTAGCTAATACAGGCACCAATGGCTGTGACGATCATGCAAAACTGATGACACATATGTCACCAGGAAACTCTGCCGCTGGCAAACGCCATCTTGGTTTCCCAATTAGATATGTAGGGGTCCTCTTTGCTTACTTTGATTACCTGCTAGAATCATTTGGGTTCAAGACTTGTCAATTTGGAGGATCTCGGTTCTAAAATAACATCTAGTAAACCGGCCGTTTTCTCCTTGTTTGCTGTTTCTTCTTGTTTTGTTTCATTTATATTCAGTTTTTTTCTGGAGACGCAAGACTTATTCGACTTAATGGAATTGGCTACCACTTTGAAATATCAAGTAGCCAACTAGATCCTACAAAAAAAAGAGTTAATTTCATGCCCAGGCAGTAACTATGTTTCGGTTATTCTGCATTGATTGTTAAACGCAACTTCGAGCAAACCATCCATTTGAATGTTTCTTTTCTTTACTTTACTTTAACTGAAAATCGATCTAAAAACTAGTATCGCTCTGCAATCCTATTTTGCCGCCAGTATTCAAATTTAAGAGTCTTTACATCGGGAGGTTATTTTTAAACACGACTTATAAATCCTTTTAAACCGGTAGAAACTTTGACTACAATTAACTTTTGGAAGGTAGTATTAAATTGAATCCCGTATTTACGAGAGGAGTTAAAAAACATTGAAAGTTGAACAGGAAAGTTAATAACCCTGGGAGTAATAAGCGAGCAAACTGTTTCTAAGCCTTCAAGTTAGCAATCGAGTACTTGGTTAGTTGATAACGGTAATAAGGGCCCAACAAAGTTCTATTATTTTGATTTACCTGGCAGAGCTATTTCTACTAAGAAATGAAATAATTATGGCAATAAGAAAGAAAATCTGTACCACACCTTCCTCCAGTGTTGCTCCTCGGTCCCCTCGTGGCTGTGAGAAAACAACCCATTCAAACCTTTTATAACAGCCGTGGCCAGGTGACTTTTTTGGTGCGAAAATACCTTCGCAGGCTCCTGACCTTCGACTTTGCTAGAGGGAGGGGTAGGGGGGTTGACGTCGTTGTTTTAAGCACTTTTTGGAATACACATATTTTTCGAGATTGGTAAAGATCATCATTAGGATATTACAACCACTTTTATGTTTTTTCTATCATTAGGATTTATTTATTTATTTATTTTTTTTTTAACCTCT
This sequence comes from Porites lutea, assembly GCF_958299795.1. Taxonomy (NCBI): domain Eukaryota; kingdom Metazoa; phylum Cnidaria; class Anthozoa; order Scleractinia; family Poritidae; genus Porites; species Porites lutea. The sequence continues at coordinate 24,046,795 of NC_133205.1, read as the reverse complement.
TGGATTTTTTATCCCGTTACTCGTTTTCTTGTTACTCCGTTACTCGTTACTCCGTACTGCGTTACTCTGTTTAGTAACATCCCCGCTTAAGTTGATTTTGTGACACTTATTCACAATCAAACTTCGCTACTCTGTTGCTTTACCTGTTATCACTGACATTCTGTGGAGCAGCTGTTTTGAAAGTTATGAACCAAAAGACCCTCGTTAAGCGCATATGAAGTTATAAGGTGTGAAAGTAGGGACCATGGGTGCACTAAGTGTGTACATACATAAAGGTTCCTTCAACCATTTGCAAAGATGGCGGAACTCGTGCGTTCTGAACAGGAACAAGAAGTGAGTTAATCTTATGCAGGCCAATACCCTGTAATCCCTTCTTATTATTTCATTCTAAAACATAATGTCTTGTTTTTTTCGTCCTCTATCACAGGCAATCGCCATTTTCTTGCGAGAAGTTAACAAAGATCGTTCCGAAAATGGATTGAGTCCCGTAGGAACTTCCACAGCCTTGTTGTTTCTCACGGCCCGAAAATTTGACACTGAAAGAGCGGTTAACTTGTATCGACAGTACCAGGTGAGTTTGAAAAAAAAAGCTGCGACGTGATATTATTTTATTTAGTTTAACAAAGTGGGTTTTCCCGCCTTGGAACTTAAAAACGCGCATCGTAGGATCAATGTAAGTCTTATGTTGTTTGCTGCAAAGAGTTTTTGACAACCGTCGTAAATCCTGCCCAATTGATCTATTCAGTTCTGTAGTCTCTGTTGCATTTAGTTTTAATTTATTTAACACAGCTATAGATGTAACAGCGAATTTTAACCACGAGTTTAGGCTGAATTCACCCTTGGAAATCATGGAAAAAAAGAACAAAATTAATTTTAATAATTTTTTCCTGGGTACGACCTGTGAAATCACTTATTCTAGAGACTTCGAAATGCTTTGATCAATGCTCTTAAAGCTCTGATAATCGCCTTTTCTTATACTGGACTAGTACGAATTTAGAAAAGAAAAGAAAAACAAAGTATTTCTCATCTGTTTTTTATTGAGTATTCTTTATGTTCAAATATGTGTGTCATGGAGAAAAGAAGTGTGAAATCACAAAAGTTTGATGTTATGAATCTTTGGGATTGGTTGAAATACTCCGAAAGGGCAAGATGAAAATGCCTGCTTGCCAAAATTCAGAGTCTTTGTGGAAATTGGTGGTGAGATATTGGCACTGCTATGCTCTCCTAAACCTGTACAAACCCAATGGCTTGGATCATAGCATTCATGATCCTTGTCAAATTTGGAGGATTTGTATGGAGCCCTCAGAGCAAAACATTGTTTATACATCACTTTCAAAGTCCACTAAGTCTCTGATTTTTAAATGATAGCTCAACAACATTGATTGTCCTGCTCTCAATTTATGGTTCTTCAAAATGTAGAGGATAGAGCACTGCAGCACCAATGCAGAGGCCATGGATTCAAATCCCATTGAAGCCGGGGGGGGGGGGGAAGGGTACTCCCATACATTATCTATACGGGTATGTGCGGCTAATTGGGTCGTGATTTTGAAGCTCCTGATATAGATTAGGGTATCCATTTAAGAGGCATTTTCTAGAATGGGGTGTAATATTTCAAACGCACGAAAGCTCCTGAGTTTTGTAAGCAGCCATTTGAAATTATTCAAGGACCAATTGCTTTTAAAAAAACGGTTCAATGCGTTAACAAGCAAACTGTTGTACTCTTGTTGCACCCTGTGTTTTAGCATGCAGGGCAGGCGTATTTTGGCGCGAGCCGCGAGCGCTGACTCCGCCATCTTGGATAAATAGGCGCGCACTAGTCTGGAACAAGTCCATAATGTACCCAAGGGAGATGGAGACGGGCTCAAAAGAAAGGGATGGGGGAGGAGAAGGAAAATCATTAGCTTAGGAGCATGTTTCTGTGCATGGTGAGAGATTTTGCATCATAATTAACAGCATTGTATCCACATGTACAGAAAACGTAATCCGGAGGATTATGAAGAAGCGTTTATTTCATCTATAAGTCAAACAAATAAAGAAACATCTTTTTTTAAAAACAGAGCTATTTCAATTTATAAACTTTCTAAAATGGAGTATAAAAAATTGGCCCATTTCTAGAATGGGGTATCAGTTTTAGGGTGAATTCTAGAATGGGGTATAAAAAATTGGCCCATTTCTAGAATGGGGTATCAAATTTGGAGTCCCAGAGGGCACATACCCACCCAAAAAATACCCAAGTGCCCCCACCTCCGGGCACTGAAGCCCTGAAATTTTTTTGGGCTTAGAGGGACACAGTCAGGCTTGGGACCATGCTGACCTGGACATTAGGCCAACCACTTTTGAAAAGCATTTAAGAGGACCTTAAATCAAAGGTACATGTAAAATTCCACATTAATTTTGCCTAGTGTTTCATTGGAACTTTGATCTTTTACTGAAAATCTTTTCATCTTTTACTCATCCTATAGTATTATTTTATCACATTTTGCCACTTGTACATCTCCAGAAATGCAACTTTTTTGTCTCCCAAAATTTTGTATAAGCAATGTTTCCATTTTCTTGTGGGAAGGCTGTAATACTCAAGAGAAATAAAAAACAAAGGTTATGCAAAGTTTGGAGGGGCAAATAAGGTGTATTATGGGAGATGTGCAAAAGGCAAATTTGGCTAGAAACAGTATGGATGGCATATCTTGTGATATGCAAATCAGCTAAGAAATGGTTTCTAATGTCCATGTGAATCAGCTGACTGTGTCCCTTTTAATTTGTCATTGCTTGATTCATTTCCCCTTGGACCCAATAAATATCAATCTCTAGAGATCAAAGTAAAAAAAAAATTCTCAAAAATTTGCCTTACTTCCAATTGCTACCAAATTAGGTGCACAGGAAGTGGACTATTCAAGCCATACACCTTAGTGCCTAAACTTTATTTTGACTTAGCCTGCGATCATGCCCTCTCCCTTTACCTCTGTAATCTGTTTTCGGGAGGAGGGCATGATACATTTCTTTCACAGATCACATGCAAAAAAGCCAGAATCTGGACTTTTTTCTGATTGGATAGGAAACAATTCGGATGATTTGCGCTGTTCCGATTGACCAAAACGCCGCCATCCGTTAGTTGTTGTTGATTTCAGTCTGCATTTTTGCTTGCGTAATGTGCAGTGAATACACACGCGAGTTCGTTATGAAATTTCCGGCCAACTCAGTTTTCTTGAATTCAAAAAATGTCTAAACAGAAATTTCATTCATTGAAATATTTTCCATTTCATCGTATGCTAAACATTGCAGTCAAGAATTCACCGATCATTTGAATGCAATTTGAAAATACCGGCTACAAGTTACAGAAGCGACAAACGGGTTCTCTATTCAAGTAATCAATTCATGAATGGAATCAACCTGGTTTGACTGTAATTCCTCCTTCAGAAACCTGAGAATTATTCTGAGCGATCTTCGCTTTCACGACACTTTTCAGTTCGTGAAAAATGGTGCTTCAGCCCAAATTTGTTTCACTGCTTTCGGCACAGGACAAAGTCAGAGAGCTTTTACCCTTTTACCAGTAAATCCTTTATTATTTGTAGCTGTTAAATAAAGGTACGGCAGCTCCAGCTGGCAGTATTTCATCACAAAAAAGAAACATTTAAAATTTTTTTTTAGGAAGCGTCATCTGAACTTACTTAAAAATTTTGTTTTCCCTAAAATTGATTTCGAAAGAGACATTATTCCCACCAAAATTTAATTCCCATGTCGTAAACGCTGATTGGCTAATAACATGACAGGTGAAGTAGACGTTAGATTATGCAAATTAGGGGGCGGTTGATGGCTTGTTAAATGAATGTATCAGGCGCTATTTTTTTCAATCTCGAGCCAAAGAAGCAAAGAAGCAGAAAAAAAAACGCCTGATCTCAGGTTAATTGTGACTGGTCACTAGATACAATCAACTTTCCTTCAGAAAATTTCCAGGTGTTCACAGTTTTCTTAGTTTGACAGTAAATTTCCCAGATAGTGTCAATTTTCTCAATAGAAAAGAAAGCCCTCTATTTTTCAGTCTTTGCAAAAGCAAAGGTAAAAAAACAACTTCCATCAATTTTATTTGTTAAAACTATGAAGTGGAATTGTGTGTGAGTGGAGTACTGAAGACTTTCCATGTGATTGGTCGCAGCAAAAGTTAGCAGTACCCTGTTCCATTTCTTGTCTCTAGTACTGACTCTGCAACTAAAGTTTTTTGTGATTACTTTTTCAGTATGAACGCCGTTTGTATTTTTTACAAGAAGTTGCTCCTTATGATGACCCTCTGAGATCTGAATTACTTAGTGGAAAGTTTACAATTTTGGTGAGTGGCAGTATTTCATCAATCAGTTTGCTTATACAGTAGAACCCTGGTACAAACTCTGAAATAATAATAAACAGTAATAAATGTTATTTAGCCAGGGTTATCTCTTCAGCATAAAATGCTGCTATCAATGAGGGCCCTGGAAAAAATAAATAAATAAATAAAATAAAAATATCTATATATCTATATAAAACTAGCCTAAATTACAGTAACTAAAAATACACTAAAAGTTAAAAATACAAAAAGATTAAAAAAATGTTTAAAAAGCTAAAAAACAGCAATTAAAGTGCATTTAAAAGCTAAACTAATAATATGTTCCAAAATACGAGTTTTAAAAATCACAAAAGCAGTTCGAGGTAGCAGGGGTTTCAGTCATCGGGATTGATTGAATTTTCAATTCGTCACTTAAATATTTGACACTGACAAGAGGGGTCACCAAGAACTGATTTTTTTTGTTATATTTAACTTAACAGTTATATGTCATTTGTTGGGTCAGGAAGCCTTCTTTGTCGGGTCATTGAGCCGAGACCCATCTCTTATCTGGAACACTGTTAAAATTTCTTAACCTAGATTGATTCTCTATTTTCTTTGTCTCATAATTAGGGCTAGGAGACAAAGGAGATAAAAAATCAACTTAGCTTAAAAAATTCTAACCTGAATATATTTTGATATGTAACATTTAAGTTTAACTACCGTTACCATCTCCCATGGAAAGAAGGAGAGATTTTTATAGACTTTAGTCATTGTTTACTCTTGGCTAGGTTTATATCTTTAGTTGCAAATACAAAAGTTGAAAACCATCTATTGTAGAATATATTTAATATCAAGTTACAGACAACTTTATAATAATGAAAAACAAATTTCAATTATTAAAGGAATGGAAAAATGTTTTGAAGAAAAGTGGAAAAAATTATTCAGAAAAGGCATTTATTTGGGTGAACTCTCCTTTTTTCCCCTGTTTTTTTTTTTTTTTTTTTTAATCTAATATGAACAGATCCAAAAGACAAAAGAAAAAAGTTATTCTACGCAATATCCTGTCTGGCAACCTTACTATCAATTTGTTAATTAATTTTGCTTTTTTTGTATTAAGTGTAAAGGGGTTTCAATAAAAGTTGAAGTAGCCAGCAGGTTTGAATAGAGTAACTGACTGCATTAACAAGGCGCTGTTGGTCCCCTTTTTTGTAGGGGGGATGGAGAAGGTCTGGGCGTGTTCTGCCTCAGGAAATTTTGAAATTTCAAAGCCCTAAAATACAAGTTTCAGTAAACTGGGGATTAAATTTCAGGACAAAAGAGCGTGTTTTTCATTCAAGAAAATGTAGCTTTCAATTTATCAGTCACACAATCAATTCCTATGAGCAATGAATAAAATGATGAAAACTAAAATAATTACGTACTTTTGCACGTAAACAAATTGTGTGTAAACCTATAAAGAAACCTATCAAAAAAATGAATGAAATGTAGCATTCACATCACCAAAGAATAACATAAAACCAGTGGGCCTTTATGAAAACTCATCAACGATACGTTTTTGTTAACAACGTTATTCAGACTAGTTGCTTCTTCATCCTAGAAAAAAAGTAGCCAACCTCATGAGCAAAGTAGCCAACGCGTTTCATGGGGTGCTTATTGAAACCCCAGATTGTGTTTCTTCAGTATTTAAGTGTCTATGCTTAGTATGTATTATGTGTGTAAGAAGCAAATAAATGAAATTTAAAAAGAGCAAAATCTCCCATCACATGTTATGGGTTACAGTCCTAAATGACAGCCCTGACCAGTAATTTGTTACTATTTTAAAAAAATGGTGATCCTTAGTAATAAAATTATTATGGGTTATGGATTTCATTGATTGCTTTAATAGAATGCACGTGATGCAGGGGGTGCAGCTATAGCAGTTTTTACAGCTAGACAACACTTTCCTGCTGCAACAACTCACAGGACCGTCATCCAGGGGATAGCGTTTCAGCTAGATGAGTGCCTGAAAAGGTGTGTCATGTGGTTAAAAAAGAAGCATAACGTTCTTTCATTCCTACTAGATGCCAAAGTGAAATTCACAAAAAAATTCATCATTGTCCATGAGTCCCAAATTGGAAAATGGGGCCATATGCTCTCTCCTTTCAGGTTTTTCTGTCCTTTCCTGCCATCACTGCCCCTGCCCATGACCTAAACCCTCCATTCCACTGTCATTTTGAATGTCTCTAGTGGTCCACCTTGCTTCCTTTTCCCTTCTGAAACCCAAGTGAAGGCCATAGGGGTTTTAGCAACGGCGATGGTGACGGCAACAAGAACATCAAAACAGCAGCAGGTTTATTAAGCAAAACAACAAGTTTGCTTGTGCATCACGCTTTTTTTTTGCCTTTATTGCACGACTATGACATTAAAATGCCTAATTTCACGTTTTATGGAGGACGTACACGAGTGACAATGAAATTTTCTTTCTCTTTCTAAACTTGAGTGCATTCCCCAATAAATCGACTTCAGGAAAATTTGCCTACATTGTTAGACATTTTCCGCGAATTGGAATAAACACAACAAAGTTTGAAAAAACACTAATTCATTTTAAAAGTGACATTTTCGCTGCTGTTGCTGTCATTGATGCTAAAACTCCCTATTGGGTGGATGTGGGATGGTGATTCATTGTCAGCACCATTACACACAGTTCCCTCTGAAGAAAATCATGATTATTATAAATGTCTTTTTGTGAAATCCTTTGAGAAAAAAATTGTCGCTCAACATTTTTTTCAGTGATGAAACACAGAAGAATGGACTGATTCTACTGTATGACATGACAGAATCTGGGTATCATAATTTTGATTACGGTCTTGCTCGAAAAATTTTGGACTTACTAAAGGTGCCTTATGTTTTTAATGTAACTGTGATTAATAATAATAATTATTTTTTTATTCACCTGTTGTGTCTTTTCTGGTCAACCTATAATTTGTCACTGTTAATGTTGCTGAAAACATAGAAAATACCAGTGGGAATTGTGTAAATTTGAAATAAACAGTTCTGTGACGGCAAATGGCGGCACATGATATCCGTGACTGCACAATAAAAACAACAACAAAACATTTCATCATACATGAGGCTGAATGACTCACAAGAGAAGAGAAAAAACTGAAACAAATGGTTTACAAAAACACTTGGGAAACTTGAAGAAAACTTGAGGTTATTTCACAGTGGCCTCATGCATGCCAATGACAAGGCCCGTGCGCATGCTCCTAATAAAACAAGGGGGAAATCCCCAGGACAGGATACCAGCAGTTACAAGTTCTCTACAGTATCATTGCATAATCTGACACATAATCTGACATGAGTAAACATACGACCCAAGCTGAAAAAAAGTCTGTTTTCTATGTACTGTAAGATAACGAAGTAGAACCGAACACTAATGACAATTTTTTCTTTTGTATATTTTACCCAGGGTGGCTATCCTGCAAGGCTTAAGAATGTTTTCATCATATCACCACCACTTTGGTTTAAAGCATTTCTAACATTGCTCACAAGCTTTCTTCAACAAAAACTCCGAGATAGAATTGAAATAGTACCTAGAGAGTCACTGGTACAGAGACTTCCACAGGCCTCAGTTCCTGAAAGCTTGGGCGGGATGCTCAAAGTGGACCATTTTGCCTGGTTAAACACATGTCTAATGTCATTTTCTGAATCGATGAAAGAAAATGGAGTAGTAAATGCAAGACAAGGTAACAGAGATTTGATTTACACTGAATCTTCCACAACTGGTGTTGACGCTGGGGTGACAGATGAAGGTGCATTGTCTGTTGTGGAATTCATGGAGCATTTAATGAAGCTGACACCCAAGGGAATTAAAAATGAGTTTGTTGATTTAAAGAGACGATCAGGCAATGGCAACTTTTACTCTGCAAAGTAAGTGGATGTCATGTTACTTTATTTCCTTTGCAAGCATAGTAGTTCTAGTGCTAGTGATCAATGTTGACATGCAGTGATGATGCCATCAGCTTCCATTAATTACAGTTACGGGAAATTAAAAATAGTTGTTAAGTACAACTAAGAATGCTCAGAAAAAAAATCCGAGCCCCCTAGCGGGAATCGAAGCCATGCCCTTCCAGATACCGGTAGGACCCACCAACTACTTATTGATGATCCAATAAAAATTAACCTTATTGAAATATTTTTAAAATATCCACACAATGGTTGAAAACCTAAAGGTACAAAAGTGTATAGTAGCTATTTGTGTTAGGCTTGAGGGAAAAAAGAAAAAGAAAAGAATGCAAAATTATTTGTCCCAAACTACTAGACACACTCTACATGTAGAAGCTATTAAACTTAAAGGCAATAAAGACATACAACATACAGAACTGGATACAACTTTTGAATCTGTGAATGAAAAGCGACTAGTATTTTTAATACCATTCTCATAAAAGTGCAGTACTTTCCCGTGGTACCAGCCACCTTCCTTATTGTTTAGTTAACTTTTAAGTGTACATGAGACTATAGGGTGTTCACTGAGAAGAACTGGGAATCTTTCATTTCAAGTATTTACATTACAACATTTTTTGTCAACTGAAAGTTAAAAAAAATAAAATAAAATAATATGATGTTATTTGAAGAGAGCTATGTCATTTGCAGATTACCAGAAAATAAGATGAAAAATAGATACCTTGATGTTTTATGTCTTGAAGAATCAAGAGTGAAGCTTAACGACTTGGATGGGAATACAGTAAGCTGCATGTATTTCAATCTTTGTTTTTGTTGTTGTAATTGTTGCACTGTATTTTGCTAATGTTGTGTCAAAACAGTGTTTTCAAATTATTTATTTATTAGAATCTTGAGAGATCCCAAACCCACTGTCTTTGACAATTTGCATGAAAATTTACTGCCATTGACATCACTTTACTTGTTGTAACCGTTTACTCTATTCTGACTATCATCTAGGCAAAAGGAGGCAACAAAACTATTTACAACCTTGTTTACAAATCAACATTCATGTACCGGCATATTACCGCACTTTTCACAAACATGCAAACTCTAAAGTTCAAAAGCCGCCTTCACAATTGCGTTTTTCGCTGCCATCAATCATAATTACTATCACACGCAACAAAACTTGAAACGCAGAAACACACAAAGCGGATCCAAATCTACCGATCACATCACAAACGATGACCTTTTGAACCCGTTAAAGTAAAGTTTTGTTTCCTAGGAGGTCCGTTAAGATGATTGACGGCAGCGAAAAACGCAATCGTCAGTTGGCTTTTGAACTTCACAATTCACATGTTTGTGAAAAGCGCAGTAACACAGGGTTCCTATTAATGCACACATGTGCATATCTTATGTGCAAAAATCGTAAGGCATTCTCCCTTCTTTAAACTGAAGAGTCCCAAGAATGTACAGGGACTGGCTACTACCATTACATCTTTGCAGCCTTTGGCCTCATGTACAGAATATGAAAGTCTGGACATTGTGGAGCATTAATTTTCAAAACAAGTGGGAAGTCTATTAACAGAAATAAATTGTCTCTGGTAGAAGCATGAAGTTCTCAGGTGTAAATGGTTTATATCAAAACACAAGCAAAAGCATTAATTTATGGACAGTACATCAAGTTCCTGTCATTCCCATTCAATAATTATTTTATTGAATCGTTAATTTAAGAGTTTCGACAATTTACTTGGAGCTCAGACATTATTATTATTATTATTATGAAATTATTATTATTATTATTATTATTATCATTATTATTATTACTATTATTATTTACAAAAGGGTAGCAACTTCCATACTATAAACTACATGTATGTTGTATTTCTGCAGAAATCAAACTATATACACGCAAACTACATGGATGGGTACAAGCAACCAAAGGCATACATAGCTACTCAGGGTTTGTATTACTTTATTCAACTTGATAAAATATTGCTGAAACAGTACATTATAACTTGGGAATTTGACTCATGAGTGGAGAGTAGTGGGTTTTCAATTTCCATATTATCATAAAACACCAGAATTTTTTTTCTGGAAGTTCTTTGTGTTGCACGGAATTATACCAATATGGTGTGAGAAAATTAGGCTCCAAACAGTAGTCAACAACAGTTAATTGGTTTATGGTTTTGTGGCTTGCTTGCAAGGCCTTTTTGATGGGTCATCACGTAATAAAATTAATGTTTATGAGATGTGGTGCTCACAGTTTTCTTTCTCTGTTAGTAAAACAAAGTTTCAATTAAATTTTTGTGCATTCAATGCTCACTTACAGTGTATAAAACACAATATAGTTTTTAATGCTTTTCCTTATTTATTTATTTATTTATTTATTTATTTATTTATTTATTTATTTATTTATTTATGTATCTTTATTTACAAGGACCACTTCCCAACACTAAAAGTGACTTCTGGCAAATGCTGTGGGAGCAACAAGTCTATGTCATTGTCATGGTAACGAGGTAAACATGTGAAATTTTTCAGGCCTTCAAGTACAATTTTGCACAATAATAATTGTTTATTTATCGCATTATAATAAATTATGATATTAATTATCAGAATTATTATTGATCCTACTTGATGTTTTCTCTTCAAACTGAAGGGAAAGAAAAATATACACCTGGGCTTTGATTTTTATTAATCAATAACAAAGCCCTTTCAAGATGAAACTTACTTCGCGAGGAAGCCATGTTAGCCCTGCCTTGCTACCAAGAGATTTTTGTTTAATCCGTTAACTGATGAGGCACCTCTTAATAAACTATTACTTTTTTCGCAAATTTTAATGTGATCAGTTAGCATAAATCTATTGCCACCACTGGGAAGAGCGTCTTAAAATCTGTAAAGTTGCCAAGTTTGAGAGTGATAGGATAAAGAGTAATGAATATATGACTCTGCTTTTGACAAAATTTGAAAGGCTTTTGTAAAACTTTCAGCACTGTCTTCGCTCGTTTCTAAACACTTGGCAAGTTCGCTAATTTTAAAGTGATCTTTCTAACAGCATTCATAAAATTACTCTGGCAGTACCCTGTCAGAAGTTGGAACAACTGTGCAAGGATGTATTGGCAGACCTGATATTATTAGTGGAAGGCAAACCTTTGACGTCCTAGATACAGTAGAACATCGACATAATGAAGTGCTGTGGAAAATGCATGGCAAAATATTTTACTTGGAGCGCCATGCCATAAAATTTTGTTGCCTTAACTCAGGGGCACCCAACGGCAATTTTCGGGAAAATATCTCTTCGGAAGACGATTTGAGATCTAGAATTTTCGGAGCATTTGTTGTAAAATTTCTTGCTTAGCTTTGCTTGCCTGCCTCTCCTAGGGTTTTCGAACATCTGCAAAATGGTATAATTACTCATTTTTAACGGATTTTGACCCTAAAAAAGGCCACCTAGAATTTTCGGGAGCCTTTTCCTGGATGAAATTTTCGAGAAGGTAAGTTTTGATCCCTATAATTTTCGGATCACTAGATTTTCAGCTAGGAAATCCGAACAGATGAAAAGTTTTTAGGGGATAAAAATATGCCTATATCTACTGTCTGAATACTAACATACGTTCAACAATGATATGTTAAGTGGTTTTAAACTATATCCTCGTTGGGTGCCCCTGTTAACTGGGAAAAAGAATACCTTTTTGCACAAAATAACTTTCTTACAGTAGTAAATTAATTACTATGTATGTACATGGCCTCTCACTGCTTCTTACTCATAGGTTGTTGCCTTTTTAATTTCTCAAGGTGCTTCGAGAGAAGTCGAATGAAATGCATCCAGTATTGGCCAGAAAACAGTGAAACAAACCAGTTTGAAACAGTTGATGTGGCTCATCAAGAAACTCTAGAATTTGAAGATCATGTTGAGAGGACATTTTCTCTGAGACACAAAAAGGTAATCATGGCATATTTTACTGCAGAGACAGTACACAGTTGTCTAGTTGGACACTTACGTCCAGAAATCCTAGCAGCTTGGAATTTAGGTACTTCATATAAGACACAGTTGTTATTTGTAGTGTCCATGTCGCTTCATGCTTGACAAAATTGCTTGCGTTTAGCTTGGGATTAGGGCTATGGGACACTTCGTGATATCTATCATAAAAGGATGAATCTTATTCAGAGGGAGCTTATTGTAAGCAATGACCACGGCCACGGCAGTGAAAACGTCGCTAAAAAAATGAATTTGCGTCTTTAAAGACTTTATCGCGTCTATTTGAACCCGCTCAATTTGTCAAATATACAAATGTAGGCGATTTTCCTCGAGTTGAATTCTTGAGGACTTTTTGCAGGTTCAAAAAAGGGAAGGAAAATTCCTCTTCGTATGTTCGCCTCCTGTATAAAACGTCGCATTAGTTGGTTTTACATCGTAATCATGCAATGGACGTCAAACCAATGTACTAAACCAATCCTGGACATATCTGTAGCTAGTCAGTACAGTAGGGTGGTTACATCCGTAGCGGCAAGGCTGATATTCATTCCCTTATAAACGTCTTCCCCACAGGCTGTTAGGTCCTCAGATTTTTCACACCTTCGCACCACTCGTCACGCAAGGACGGGGAGCACTGCGTGACTCCGGCCCGAGCGACCGCAAAGGAGACTAGCCTTGTCTCCGCCACTGTGTTCAGTTGTCCCTTTAGACATTCGTAGCACAAGGTCTGTTTCACATAAATTTTGCATTGTCCGCGAGTGGGTCATTTGCACACACTTCTAAGCCCCATCGGTGGCCGTGGTGGTTGCATGAAACTGTTGCTGAACCCTTTCCCCACCCCCCGTGGGCCATGGAAATGTGTAACAGTTTGTACCAGAACGTTGTCGCAAATGTTATATGGTTTTTACGCCTCCTTGGCCTGCCAGTAATTATATATCATTATGAATTCGTTCTTTCTCGCTTGTTTGTATGTTCTATTTCAAAAATATGATTATTTTATAGACTATGCGCAGTATAAATAATTGATAATAAATAAATAATGAAAATAAAATTATTTCAATTTGTGTCAGGTCAAAATTGCGTAGACCGACGATATTTACAAAATACTACAACCTTGATTTCACGGTGCATTGCTTCCGTTTATTACAGAATGTGTAACTTATTACAAAGTGCCGCAACACTTGTAACAAAGTGTGTCATTATTACAAAACGTCCCAGAACAAAAATACTTGGCATTTAATGTCACGATAAAAATGCAAATTTTCTTATGTACATATCCATATCCATTTTTTAACCTTAGTCTGGAGAAACGCGAAGGATAACTCATTTTCAAATGACTTCGTGGCCAGATTATGGAGTGCCTTCTTCAGCAGAATCCTGCCTTCATGTGATTGGCCTTGTTCGTGAGGCCCAAACAGATGCGGTGCAGGCCTTGGGGTCAACATGGAAGGGACACCCCAGAGGCCCTCCCATTTTAGTGCACTGTAGTGCAGGCATCGGTCGCACAGGGACCTTCTGCACGATTGACGTCAACGTGGCTCGTTTGAGCGACGTGGGCAAGTGTGAGATATTCAACACAGTGAAGCATTTTCGGGCTCAAAGGGCCTTGACTATTCAAACAGTTGAACAGTACGAGTTTTGTCACCTGGCCATTTTAGAGCATGCCCTTAACATGCCAAGTACAATGCAAGAAGAAAAAGAGGCCATCAGAGACTTCTTAGAAGGCTGGAAAATGCAACTGAGGGACTCAACTGACTGATGAGTGGATAGTTGATGTTTGCGGTGCGAAGGTTGCTGATGTACCCCCTGGTCTCTGTAGTCATAGTGTATCCTTAGATGACAATACATGCTCCACTCATCAGAGACCTTTAGATTCTAAGACGAGAACGACTACGAGTACGAGATTTTCTTGATACATAGTAGTGCACGCGCGTGAACCAGCGTCATTTTGGTGGGAAAACGTAGCCGTCGTTATTCTACCACGAGTTATAACGAGAATATCGTAGTGCGCTTTCCATTTACCAAGAAATTCCGGTTCGGAATTTTCCGTGCGTTCCACTGAAAATTCCCGGGGATTGGTGGGATTTTGAAAAGGTTGTCCTGTTTTCCCGCTGGAAACTTTCCGGTGGAAATGCATGTTCCAGTCACGAGTTTTCAGAAGGAATCACCAGTTCCAGGCTATCCACGGCGATATCTGTGTCACCATTTTGAATTTTAATGATGAGAGCATGAAAGAATGGAACTTGTGGCAAATGGAGCACGTTCTTAACTCGTTGGACCTCTCCATGGAAGTTTCTCAAAGTTTTTGGTAAATGAAAAGCGCCCGTAGTCATCGAAACAAGTAATCAAATGTTAGAAGACTTACCATTTTAGGATCAGGGAAGGGCCTATCCTCCTTCATTAGAAATAACAGTGCCAACTTTTCTGGTGGAAAAAAGTACAACGAAGCTTTCTGGGGTGCCTATTTTTTTTAGAATACAGTCGACTCCCGATAACTCGAACCTTCAAGGGAAATTGAAAAAAGTTCGAGTTATCGGGAGTTTGAAGCAAATAACCGGAAGTAGGGAAATGAGCAAATGGATTCTGAGGGAATGCAATTAAGCAACAAAGTATACAGAGATAGACACTGAGTTTGAACTGGAGTGACAAAAAAGGAAAGACAAAGAATTGACTCGGTTGTTTTAAAATAAATTCAACGTTTCGGACTTCAATACACGGTCTCCTTCCCAACTTGTCACGTGCTTATAACATGGTTCGAGTTATCGAGGGAAAAATTGTATAGAAATGATTTGAACGGAAACAAAAATTACTTCGAGTTAGCGGGAGGTTCGAGTTATCGAGGGTTCGAGTTACCGAGGGTAAAATTACAGTAAATGTAAGAAGGAAATCCAGCGGAAATCGACTTTGGTTCGAGTTAGCGGAAAGTTCTAGTTATCGCTGGTTCAAGTTACCGAGGGTAAAATTACAGTAAATGGAAGAAGGAAATCCAGGGGAAATCGACTTTGGTTCTAGCCTCCCACGCAGACGTTCTTACGGGTTCATCACGCAATGACGAACCCCCTAAGAAAGTTTGCGTGGCAGGCTACTTAGGTTCGAGTTAGCGCGAGGGTCGAGTTATCGGGAGCTGAACTGTACGTGAAAAAACTTTGTTACCTCTCGTCCTTGTAGTCGTCCTGGTCCTGGAATCTGAAGCCGTCTGTAATTTCTTTTGATGTGAGGATAGTTGGCCTCTGATATTTTTGCCACATACGTCTTCTGTTATCTGTAATTGAGTAGACAGGTGGCAAAATAGACTCATTTTCTGTTATTAATAACAGAATAGAAAAGCTAGAACTTAAACGTTTTATATTAATCTGTTCAGGGAGATTTTATTTTAAGTTATTCTTAGTTCTTTCTTGGTTTTACTCGTAAAACGTTTCTGTGATACGTTTTACATCAAGAGCAATACTTGCTTAATCTGAGTAAATCTCCTTAGCATTTTCTTAACTGTAGAGCATGCTGGAAAGACAACAACAGTTCTCTAGGACATGAGCTGTTCATTTGTACTTTGATAGATCATAAGTAGGGGCCAAACGCTTAGTATTCGATCAGCACACTAGTATATAGGAAGTATTAGGTACTAGCAGAAACTCATAAGGGGTTGAATCAACCCCTTATGAGTTTCTGGTGCTAGAAGCGGATCAATTTAGGATTTTGGAAAACTGCCCACCTACCCCTCCCCTAAACCATCGTTATCACTTACTTCTCACTTAGGGTAAAATGTTTGCGTAGGGGTGGGGTAGGTGGGCACTAGAAATACCTAAGATGACAGCAATTTACTCCAGGAAAAGGTTCTGGGGAGGGGATGGCGACTGTCCCATATTCATTTATAGTTGGGCCATGCCACAGAAACAGGGTTACTAAGCAGCAAGCAGTAATGTACTTTGCATGCTCTTGCTTATCAGTTCTTGGAACTAACACTTTTTTGGTGACATTTTTTGTAGCCTGCAGGCGTTATTTTTTCGCATTTTTCAGGCGAGCGAAGGCAAGCGCGAAGCAAGCGAGGAGCGCCAGACACGGGCGACTGGGAAAGGTGCGCGCACGTGTCCCGTGTCTGCCGTGTCTAGCTCGCCTGAAAAACGTGAAAAATGGCGCCTGTTCTCCAAACTAATTTTTGTGTGGTCATTGAGCGTATCAATGCAAAATTAGTTAAGTAAGTTTGGATTTGTTAGTTTTCTTGTAAATATCTTTTATTAATTAGTTAGTATATTTTATGATCATCAGACAGTACAAACTGTTATTAATTTTAAATTAAAAGGGTGCTACCATTATTAATGGCCCCAGAGGTGCTAACCAGTGAGACTCAGTCTTGATAGTCTGTATATGGCACATTAATGAGGTAACTGGCTAGAATAAACGAAAAAAAGGGAATGTAAATAATAGCAAACCAAGCATTGATTTGGGTGCGATTTAATAAATATAGAAAAGTTTGTTTCCAATCCTGAGCGAAAGTCACGTACTGACAATTCAGTCCAGGAAAAACGAAAAAAATTCTAGGAAAGGACAACTCAGGCAATTCTGCAATAAGACGAAAGGAAAGTCTACGAAAAATGGGAAATTTTATTGCCACAGGGCTTTGTGAAGATTATTTAAAGACATTTTTAAACCAAAAAACCTTCTGTAGTTGATCAATTTCAATACTCCAAATCCTGCCAAAAATATAGTTTACCGGGAAAAAATTGCAAAGAGATCAAAAAAGGAGAGAATTACTATTCATGAAATGCGAAAGAACTGCGAAGTGCAAGGTAAACTATAGTTGTTCTTAAAAGGGCAACATATGGTCAGGCTAGGGTAATGAGTGGAAAACCCTGATGGTAAACAAGCAGTATTAATTTTATATTAGTCTAGAAATACCACAGGTTTTCTATAAATACCGCTAGGAACTATTTGCGTGCACTGATTTCTATTTTCAGTCTTGACTTCCTTGTTTTTGTTGTTGTTTTTCTTTTTGTATTAAGTTCTGATTCATCGGAAGGATGAATCGTGAACCACTTTTTTTAACTACTTGAACTCCTAACTTATATAAAGTACTTTACTTCAAGTTTATGAAACTTGTCATCCATTTTCAAAAGGTAATGTATGATTATTACTTAAATCAGACTTTTAATGTAAAAAACGCATTTTTTGCGTGTGTCATTCGATGAAATACAAAGATAAATGCCCAGTATGTGAAATTAAGTTAATGAACTGAGATAGTTAAAAACAAATTCACAACCCCTTGCTATGAAATAAAATTCAGTACGAGGGTTCATTATTTATGATAATGTATTCTTTGGTGTAAAGTCATCACTCATGCCAGCGTTTTATTTACCATTTCTCACGAAGAAACAAAGAAAAGGCGCCTTCTTTCGTACTCTCCAGCGAAAAATAGTACCGCTTTTCCGTAACCTACTTTTAAAGAATACTGCATCTCTTTTTTTAAGAGTTTGGCATGAGGTTAATGAACGTCATTGCGGGAAGACCGACAGACGTAAGAGTGGTCTGCTCGAAATTTCTTTACCCTTGGATACGCTTCAACTCGCGCATACTGTGAAGTCTGAAAAGCTACCCCTTTTAGGTTGGGCCTCCCCGTATGTCCCACTCCATAGGAGTACTACCACCCCCTCCGGGTGCCAGTGCCTTTCAGGGGGAGCCTCCCCATATGTCCCCCTGTAGGAGTACTAACTCCCCCTCCGGGTGCGACTGTCTTTGTAAACACGATTTTGGAACGCTACAAGTTAAACTGAAAGGTCAAAAGGTGTCGGCAGAACAACAGTCATTCTCCCTTGTTTTTGCGAAATAGTGCCCCAGCTCCCAGGCTAACACATTCTCGTCCCCAGAGCCTGTCGTTTCTTAAGTCACATGGTCTGGACCGTCACAAGATATGGGGACGAGAATGAGGCTCTGAATACGGCACAGGCAGCCTGAACTCTCGAAAATAATATACTGCAAATGCCGACAATAGTTAAGAGCTCCCCTTTATCGGCGTTTGGGTAATTTTGCTTCTAGTGCCAGGTGGTGGAGGGTAAACAGCTTATAGCCCTACCTGGTTGTTCAAACCGGTGCTTAGTGGCTAAGTTTCACTGAAATCGAACCAAATGGTGATAAAGTCTAAGATCTGAGGACCCAGCAAGGAATGGTGGCAAGACAGTCAGTAATGAGAGACTTATAAGTCCGATATAAATACTTTTATTTTTTAAAAAAACTGCAGCATTACAGCAAATAATGGACAGTCTCTATACACAAAGCTCTTCAAATTATTACTAATGCACAGCTGAATAAATTTTTAACCGATTAAAAAACATCACTTTACAACAAGCACAAGACAATGCCTTTAAGTCAGGGCTTGTAATTATTTAGAAAATAATTTATTTATTACCAGCAATGTTAAATAGAATCCAAGGCTTACAATATCATATTAACAAGATTTTGCAAAAATAAGTACACAAGCATAAGCAAATTTTCTGTACAGAATAGCATTAAATTTCCGCCCACCTCTTTCCCAAATAAATTAATTTTGAATTTCTCCTTATAAATATTTGTCTCCTGTTTCATATTCCTTTCTTTTTCTTACATAAACTTCCCTTTTTGAAATATATGTAGTTAATATAAGAAATTTTAAGACAATCTGAATTGGTAAGGCTTCAATAATAAAACACAGATTTAATATTTTAGCCTTGCAAATCAATAATTGATTGCAATTAAGTCATTTTAGCTGTCCACACAACTAATATTTCAATCACGTCATTAAAATCACATCCCTTACTTCAATATAAATCTACTTTCAAAGCGCTCATTAGTGCCAAAACAAAATTAAAATGAACAGCTTAAAAGTTTTAAAAGAAATAAAAATAATTTCAAGAATTACTTTGTGAATTTGTCCTATAACTTTTAAAAACTGCAAAACACAACACTAGTTAAAAAAATGGGGATGAAACCTAACTAAAAAAAAACAACATCCAACTAAAACCCACCAAATATCAAACCAAATTAGTACCCAAGAAGAGTCTGAGAGATCTACAGATAAAGCAAAGTAACATACTGTACTATCAAAATACTGTACATTTTTTTGGAAAATATTTTTCCGTTTCCCCCTACCCTGTAAAAAAATGCTTTGAACTGAACCTATAAAACCGGAATAACATGGATAGAAAAAAATAAATAATAATAAACTGAAATGACCTCTAACCTTACATTCTTTTATTCTTGGGCACAAAACACAACTATGCTACTGTTAAAAATAACACAGACCAAATGGACCATTAAAGACATTTTTCTTACAAGTAAAATTGACATTTTCTTGAAGATATGCCTTTCCAAACACACTATCTAAAAACACTGAAGATGGTATGCGGGCATGTTGCAGATCAATAACAGTCTTTGCTGGATCTAAAATTTCTGTTGTTCCCTTTAAGGATGCTTGGATTTTAAATGCAGCAGACAGAGTTTCAAGTCCTTCTTTCTTGCTTTCTAATCCTAATCGTTCCACTACATCATCTCTGTACTTCTGTTCATAACGCTCCCCACTGAACGACCGCGCCTCAACATGATCGAGTATAATGGGATCTGATTCTCCAGAATCTGCCATAAAGTCTTTTAAGGACATAACTTCACTTGAACTGTCGGTTTCTACAACTACTTCTTTAGGCACTGGGGCATGTTCTGTGGTGTCTACAGAATTGTCCATGGAAAGGCACTCTTCAAATATCCAGCCTTTCAGCATGCATTCCTCATAATCTCCTATCTCATCCTCTATATGCAGGGGTTCCAAACAGATTGGTTCATCACAAGGAAATGAATACTGGTGTAGGTACGGATGTGACAGAGCCTCCTCAGCACTGATTCTTTTGTCTGGGTTGAACTTCAACATTTTAACCAGCAGATCAAGAGCTGTAGGGAAAATAGAAATACAACGTCAATCAAATATTGCATCACTTCCACATAGGAATACAATAAAAGGTAAAATTCAGGAACAGGGAGTTCAAGCAACCAGAGATGGAAGAAAGAGAGGCCCAAAAAATTAAGATCATTCATAATAACAAAACAATGCCTCTAGACTGGTTTAGCAGGTTGGTACATTTCTCTGCTGTTCACCACAAATTATCAAATTCAAACTACCCAATGCAACGTTTTACGAGAACTGAAAGCGGTGTTTAATTTCAATGTTTTGAACTCGAGCACTTTCTCTAGAAACTCACTACCTAGGAATTCAGTTCATTTATTTCAAGGTAAAGAGGGTGTGTTGTGTATACAAGTGCCCATTTCCTTGGTGTTGCTGTTGTACTAAATTGCTGGTCCTCCCCTTCTAGTTTTAAGGTTATTACGTAAGGGCAAGAACATTACATCTGACTTGCTGTGTGCAAAACAAAGAATTACTTCGTCTTTTATGTTAGCGAGAGTGCTATGATACAAAATACTAAAAATATCGCAAGTGTTGCGCAGGCTTGACAATATTTTTAAGAGATGTTCCTGTTGAAGCTTGGAGAACTTTAACCGACAGCTTTCTTAAGTGGATGTTTTTATTACTCCCGTCATTGTTTGGCTAATGCATGATATCTAGCATGAAAGAACCACCTCTAGAACAATCCCTGCTATTTAAGCAATGTGTCACGCCATATGTGTTCGTTTCAGATGCGAGCATTCTTGTCTCAGAAGAGGTCGGTCAAAAGATTCAACGAATTAATTGTATGAATCTTTGTTATTCCACTGATCGTTATGCAGAACGCGGCAGTAGCTTTTAGCGTCTTTTGATACTGTGTCTTACTTGTTAATAATAATAATTTCGATTAACACCTTGAAACAGAATTCGAAAAATACTTTTTCCTTACTTTTGAATCAACCGATAACGTGACAGATTCCCTAATAATGGATCGATTTGTTATCCATCGCGTAAAAGCACGAATGAAGACATACACGTCAACGTAAGGCATAAACACGGCTTTTACGCGCAAAGCGATCTGTAAGAGGAAATTTGTTTCATCCGTTTCGTATGGTACAAAATCACACCGCTACGCTAGAATTTCACTTATTGCGGTAATATGTAGATTTCGCTGCGGTTCGTTGAATTTTTAACTAATAGCTAAATTTAGAAACAATTACACGAAACTGAAATTTACAGAAGTCAAGAAAACCCTTTCTATTTCTTTCCAAACGGAACAAATAAGAGTCGAAAACGACTGAAAGAAGAAATATCACGATATGAGACATTTTTAGCCCACGATATTCTTTTGTTTACAAAGTGCTTGACAATTCTTATGAAATATTAATAGGGTACCAAAGTACAACTCTCGACTCGGTACATGCTAACTCGCACAACCTAAATTTTAGTAAAATTCAAGAATTACCCAATATTGCAGTTTGACCACAAAAAAAAGGTTTATTATACGGGTTTGTGAAACAGAAGGAAGGAAAAAGCTAAAATTAAAGAAATAGATAATCGTTAGAAAACAAGGGCGTTGCGGGTGTCCCGCGTTCATTTTGCGCGCATAATAATGAACTCAATGTTTACATGGATTTCAACCAACAACAAAACCACCTTTACCTTGAATATCTACGTAGGAAAACTTGCTTCCTAAGGGCGATCCTTGATTTTCTGTCTTCGCCATTGCCGTCTTTTCAGGAATTTGGGGTCTAAGTTTTAACCACTCTTCCTCCGTGAGGCAAACAGAGTCGAGGATCAGTTCGAGTTGGTCAATTTCATGCTGCCCTTCGAACAAGGGTTTACCCAACAGCATCTCGGCAAAAACACAACCAGCGGCCCAGATGTCCACCGAACTATCGTAAATCGAAGAATTTAACAGCAGTTCAGGAGATTTATACCATAATGTGGATATACCGTGCGTGAGATAGCCGTTATGCGAATAAGCCGGGTCTAGAATTCGAGAACGGCCAAAGTCGCCTATGGTCAGCAGAAGAGTCTCCGAGTCTACTAAAATATTGCTTGGTTTAATGTCTCTGTGAACTACATTACTAGAATGAATGTATTTAAGTCCTCGGAGCAGTTGATACAAAAACAGTTTAACGTAATCTTCTCGTAGCTTTCCTTTGCTTTCCAGAATGCGATGAAGATCGTTATCGAGCAGTTCTTCTACAAGAAAGAGTTCCGTTGCCTCTTTGAAATTTTCTGCCGCGCCGTCTTGAAACGCATAGCCCTCGGAGTCCACAACTTTTGTTAATTTCAATATATTTTCGTGCTCTAATTTCTTCAAGATTTTAACTTCTCTCAGAGCTGTTTTACAACTCATTCGGTCTCGAACAAGAAGTCTTTTCAGGGCAACGCGTTGGTCTGTTTCCACATCGATCGCTGAATAGACAGCGCCGCTGCCACCGGTTCCCACAAGTTTCGTGTTCGTGAAATTAGGACCAAGAAAATCGGAATTCGCTTCTTCTGACATTGTAGTAGTCTCGATCTATGAAGTGTGTTCACCAAAACTTCAGGGTGAAATGATTTAGGATTAGAAGGAAATACTTATTTCAAAGGGCGACATCGTCACATGTGAGGTAAGGGATAGCTCTTTCCTGTGCCCCCGCCAAAAATGTTTTACCTTGACATCGGTTGACCAAGTTTTTTTACCGGTAAACGCAGTTGCGACGGCAATATTATACCACGCGTGATTGGCTATTACATTTATGGTTTAATGTAAGAAGGCCTGTGATTGGTCGGATCACGCTCAATTTACTTCAAAATCAATCATATCACATGCTCTTTCACATGACAGGGCAGTGGGTTGCATCAGGTGTTCGGAATAGTAAACTTCTGCCTTTGACTCGCGACACCTTTCTATTACATAACTGAAACTACAACTTACGGCGCGTGCAACGCAGTATAGGTGTCAAACGTGCGCCACTTTAAATGTGTTGTAATATACTGTATTTATTTTTCTAAGGAGAAATACTTCGTGAGTAAGGCAAAATTATCTGTCCGTGCAAAGAATGGTCAACATACGAACGCACGCAGCAATCGTGCAACGTCATGAAGCTGTAGGAAATTTTTGTTTTGACACACGCAGGGCAACTCTCTTTATTAGTTTATACCGGTACTTGCTTTGCTCTATCTTATTATTTCAATATCACTCAAAAGGGAGCCATTTTCTTAATCTTTGACAATTTTTTTTTCGCTGGAATATTAAACTGTAAATTTGTCACGATTTTCCATCGAAAACTTGCACTTTAAAAATGTCTTTAGAGTTACGTTTGACATGCGTGGGAGCGCGACTGACGAACGCGAGTGACGACGAATGAAAGTAGATTTGCATAAAAGTATAAAAAATTAAAGGAAGTTGGATTCTACAGAATCGATCGTACTTAACGAATGACGTAGTCTTCTAACCGACTCAGGAATACCTTATAGCTTCCCGTCTGTTTTGGCCAAGAATCGCACTGATCACTGCAAAGTAATGTGAAGGAAGGAAAGTCGCGTAAAGACCTAATAAGAAGTCTGATAAATTCGTTGTATAAACTCGAGGTGGAAAATATCACCTGTCGAAGTGACTGTATTCAAATTTAGCACAAGTGATTAAAAATTTACCAGTATTTCTAAAAAAGAAATAAAATAAAAACAAAAAGGTAATAAAAACGACCTGAAAATACGCACTGATAATGAAAACTTGGGCCAAGGCCACGACTCAGCCCTAAGGCAGTACCTAGTCGCAAATCGCGAGAATAGCCAAAATTTTCAACGCGAATGTACATTCCCAGCTCTCTTACCACAAAGGGAAATGTTTTAATTTTAGAAGCTAGCCACAGGAATGACTTTGAGACCGCATAGCCACTAAGAAATAGTGAGATGGTTGTCGGTTTTTCTGGATAATACTTCAGATTTTAAATATGTTCGACAGTCACATCGAGCTTAGCTAGAGAGCTGAGTGCTACAATATTTAAAAAGTAAATTAAGCTTCAAGTAAAAAATGAGAAGTAATCCGCATGTGGGCGGTTTAGTTTTCTCTGAAGATGAAATAATCATATTTCCGGCAAAACATGTAATCTCCTTCGTGTGCGGCTATTACTGTGCCATGCCACAGACATTCAATTACTAGTCACATGTCGCCCAGCGATACTTTGTTCATTGTTTTTAAACGGCTCGCTTCAAGACTTTCAATATTCATCTCGAGACTGCATCTACGCGCCAAGGGTCGTTGATTACTCTCAAACCTACCGAAAATATAATTTTAGTTCTTTGACGTAAGTTGCGATCAAAATTAAACACGATCATGATGACTCAAAGTGACTGACTTATAAAATGACGAATGACTCTGCAACAACATAAAATATCAAGATATTCACTAAATTTATCACTTAAACTTTTAGGACTGAGACTCCAACATCACTACTTTTTCATCGATAGTAAAAATGCGCAAAGACTAAAATTAAAAAATATGCTCCGTGATTTTTACAACTCTATGGCTGGTCGCCATTAGCGGCCTTCGCCAAAGTTTTCTTTAAAACTCGCACAAGTGACCTCGCCTGCTCGCGGGCTAGGTGCCTACTTATTACAACACAACAGTCGCTTTCCTTGTTGTAAAAGGTGGCGAGTCAAGCTGCGGAGGGATATCAAAACCCGACTTTCTGTCTATCTTCCAGTAGCCCGTGTACAGCTGCACCCGTCCCCCTTCCCCTCAAGTTCGGCTTTACACAGGCTATCTTCCAGAAGATATACCCTTTTATGTTTTGAGCGCTATAACCTTTTGAACAACGAACGGTTCAGCGTCAGGCTTTCGTTTGGTACTGCTTTGACTGACAAGAGTCTGGATTCGAAAGCTAGACAGACCAAAAACCAAAATGAATTTAATAAAATTGGCGGCTTAACCGCATGTATTATTGAAACCACCCCCGCTCGATCCGCTTGTCATTATATCAAAGCCGCAAAGATATCAGGTAAAAGAAATTGGCTTCAGTGTGCTGTGTTGACGTTAATTATGAGTACCTTTATTCATTTTGCTGGATATTTGGCTGTAGTTTAAAAAGTACATGCCGTGAGAAATGACTGTAAGATTTAAAAAGATTCTAAGATTAATGAACAGACTCTAATCATGAATATTGATATCACTGATGGTATTATTAATTGTATTTGAAATATATTATTAATATAAATATAGCCAACTCTAGTAAAAAACTGTAGCTTATGACTATGATTACACAATAGTAAATATATTCTTAGCGAGGAAAATAGAAAAATTACAGTCTTTTAAGTTCCATTTCACTATTGAAAAATAACGCAGAAATTCATGCCGGGAAGTTTTTTGTTGAAGAAATGAGCCAGTTTTACAATAATATTTCCTAAAATGAACTCGCCACAGACGTCCTTCAAATCTGAGCTGAACCTCAAGCTGTTGCCCAAATTGTCTTCGTGAAAATTACAAAACTCAAACAATCGTCACATCTTCCCTCTAAAACCCCGAACGTTTTATGGAGGGCGTGGTTAAATAAACAGTTACCGAAGAAAAGATGACCTGTAGAGTGTGTGAATTGAAAAAAAAAAAAAAGCCCGTTTAAGAAGCCCTTGCTAAAACTGGTTTTTAGGTGGAATAGAGTTATAGAATTTCCTTAAAGGGGTCTAACATACGGTCCTATCGAAGGTTTATATATGTCTGCCTAAAAACAACTGGGCCAATAACTGGTCAAATGACTGAAGGTTTATTAAGGAAAGTTCATTAATACGAAACTTATTTTCCACCTTCCTAAAATATGGATTTTTATAGTCAAACCAGTCTTCCTTCTTCGCGGGGTCCGAGAAAGGTAAATTGGTGCTGGTTACAACAACATTACGTTCTTGGCGTATTGCTCGTGCTCAGTATATATTCGAACTGAAGAGCTCTGGAGGCGTTTTGACTACAAGCGTCATCGGTCCCTAGCTCTAAGCTTGGCAAAGTGGTTTACTCGTGTGACACTAAGATCAATATCGCATTTTGGTTTGCGGTCAAACTTTCACTTAAATTCGCAAGGCAGTCTTAAATAGTCTTCTCTACTGAAAAATATTAGGGTCTATCTTTCTCAGTATCCTAATTGTTTCCCTGTCTGGCCGTCACCGTCTCTGTAGGCTGATCTTAACAATAGGATTTAAATAATGCTTGTCCAACAGAAATTTGCAAGTTATATTTTCTTATGGGGTCCAATCTAGTTTTTCAGTGCCTATTGCGGTCAGAAAGAGGTTCTTTTTTTTCACAGATAAACATTAAAAAGAGACAGAAAGTGGCACTTAACGGTCATCAAGCAACATCAAATTATATAATTTGGCTAATAAATGCCAATCTATAATATAGGAACAAACTATGTACAAAGTGTGGTACTCGTCTTCTTCAGACACCACGACGAGAACCAATATAAAATGCCAACACGCCAGGTGGTCAATCCTATATACTGAACTTTGTATTAGTTAAGAAGTATTTTTTCCGCTGGTGTATCTGATATATATCGGCGCCAACAAACAAGTTGAGCACTTCAGGAGATGTTGAATGTTTTTTTATATCCTGCTTTGGCAACACCGATACTGCACAGGTCAAAGTTAAATCACGTATGTTTCATAACGTTCTGGGGTCGCAAAGTCGAAACTTTGTTCGACGACCAACAGGCATAAGTACAAGGGGTTTAAGGGGTCCGCAGGGGGTCTGTGGCCGGAGCAATGGGGCCAGGGAACATCCCTAAAATCCCTGTGAGGTAACGGCCTGGGGTGTACACAACAAGAGGTAAACTTAATAAGGAACAATCCAGATGAAAAAGCGGGTAGCCTGCCAAGCGGGCGTTTTTGAAACGAAACTCTCAGAGGTATATTGTTGCACTGATGGCGGTCGCCATCTTGAAAGCAGTCAACCTTTCCCTCGAGGGACGGCAACGTCAAAGTTAACAGGAGAGCATTATTGTCCCGAAATAGCATCATCAGTTCACACTGCTTTGCAGAGTGGGGGGTTAAGCAAGATGCAACTGAAACGCTGTGAAAAGAAGAGTATAATACCTTTTGATTTTACCATAACCCGGCACTCAGCGTAGTCGGCCTACCCATTTTTTGAGAGAAAAGCCCTGGGGACGAGGTTGTCAGCGTAGTGGCTTCTCCACTCAGCATTGTTTCAAGGTCATTCGTGAAAACATGAAGGGAGTGTCAGACAGATTAACTGGTAGAAAATAGACATACCCCTTAGCAGGCACCAGGATACTAAAGGTTCGATTAAACACTACGCCGGCTTGATTTTGGCCATATAAGATAATACTATTTTTTAAAAAGTGTATGAAAAGTTCGGTTCAATGAAAAACGCACCGCGTGTATGACGTGTTTTTAAATTTGAATTTTTATATCCCATCCGCATAGACTCGACTCAATCCAAGAGTGAATCTAGTTATTCCGCCCAAGTAGAGTTCAGTGAATACTTCTCCTCGAGAGCGCTATTCAATCCGAATCATTTATAATCCAGCTGTTGAAAGGCAGTTACATATAAGTTCAGATCATGGGGCATTACTGTAAATCTGGCTGTGGTTTAAGCAAGAGCAGCCGTCTCCTGGTTAATCGGTTAAGTCTTTTCTTGGATTTTTCCCCTTTCGATATTTTTACCTTTTCACTCAGTTCTTAGCAGTGTTCGGACACTAAGCCAGTGATCCTGATTAAAATACAATTTAATAAGGTGGCGAACAAATTTAACAATTCCCGTTTGGAGAGGCTAAAAACTTTAAAACTGAATTCTTTAAAGAATACTCATAGTAGCTTTGACTCTAAAACGAACGGAAATGACTCCGTTACCGGTATTTAAATAAAAGGCGGATTTGGTGCGTTAACCCAGTTGCCTTAAAACAGGATTATCACATTCATCCCACAAATTCTTCCTCAAGGTCTGGAATTACTGAAAAAAAAAAAAGAATAATTATGAATAATCGACAAATAAAAAATATTTATATAAGAAAAATAGTATTCTAATTTATTAAGCTAAAACGACCGCTTGTAATTTGACGTATAACTTTTAGACAGTTGGAATGGTTTGCATTGAATATCTGCGGTAGGGCCCGGCCAGCCGGAGTTGTAGGCATTCGAAAGGGAAAGGGAACTTTGGCACCTTTCACGTTTCTCACGGGCCTGCCCGAAATCCAGACTTCCCTTCAAACGCCTGCCACGCAGGCTATGCCAAGATTTCCCGAAAAAATCTTTGTGAGAGACACCTAATAACTGGCTTTGTTATTGTATTTCCTGCAAAAGCTTGAGGGCGCCATCGAGTACAAGCAAATCGAAGAGCCAACACAGCTTAAAGAAAAAAAATATTTTCTTTGTATGAGTTTTACGATATGCGATTTGCATGTTTTAATGCGCATACATGCGTGGAATCGAGCGAAGTTGGCCAGAGAGATCCAAAATTTTGGGGGCAAACAAAGTGTGCAGATGGCGAGTGCAAAAAAAGCAGACAAACTTCTATTATTACAGGCAGTAGCCTTTACCTTTTCAAGCGAGCTCTCCATTTGGGGGGATCGGATATCGTGAGACGTCACGCGAGACCCGCGGCCCGCCTCGCTCGCCGACTCGAAGGAGAGGACCTGTTCGCAGGCTAGTATACCTTAGTAGACCAAAATTTGTCACTAAAGAAGGCCCTAGGCCGAGGCAACCAAAACAATATTCTATTTACTACAGAGGTGACAACGCTACACCACATATATTCTCATTTTCGATTCCGAGGCTACAGTCAAAATACAGCAGGTGTTGATGTGTCAGTAGAGGCTCTTTAACCTGCCATCAGGCGTTCTTTTTTCGGGGATAGCGCAAAAGTCGGTAAAAAGAGAAGAAAGACCGGCTAATTGCAGGTTAATAACGAGTATGCGAGCGATGCGCGAGCGGCAATCGCGCTAAAAGAACCCGCTGGAATAGTTTTGGTAAAGTTTTCGCTGAAGGGGTCTGCATGCCAATGAGGGGCCTTAGTTGTCTTGGATACACTACCTTGTTTACATTTCCCTTGCTACTGCCGAGTAAGTGTCAAGCCACGCGAGACGAAACGTGACCTTGACTAGTGAAGGTAAAAAAAATTATAACAAGCAGTAGAGCTTTTTAAATTTTTGCTGGTGAAAGATGACTTATACCTTCGTATATCGTAACCATTATTGAACGATCTGTTTCGTTTTTCTTGTCAGATTGACGATACGATTTTACCAATGGTCATAGTGAAAAGTTACTCATTCATCGGCACGTGAACGCAGACATCGCAGCCGATACGATGAACCTTGAACTGTTGCATAAAGAAATTCTGCGTTCTGCGTACGTGTGTATCACATGGCCGAACAGGCTCAGGTAGCTGAGTGATCATAAACCACTTCTGATTTGGATCAGGGACAGTATCAACAAATATTCTCAAGCGATTGTTTGGATCCAATATACCTTAACCCCGTAAGTCCTACCTCACGTGCACAGCCTTCCATTTTATTGTAGTTTTTCAACAAACGTGTAAAAGTGTAAAGTGTTCACGTACATGTGTTACAAGTTACTTCAGCCCTACCCCCTTTCTCGTCAAACTCACGAGTTCGGCCTTACGTTATTGGCTGATCTGATTATCAAGCAGTTGGACGAGCAGCCAGGAAGGCGCAAAAAGAGAAGGGCGAATTGGTGGGGAGCTAGTTATCCAACTCAAATTCCGGCATTTGGAAAAAAATACGCTTCTTTCGATGTTGCAGAAGCGTCTCCTGGTTTGGGGGTATGTTCATAAAGGGAAAATCGAATATATTGATATACCAAAACAACAACATCATTCGCAAAATACAAGCACGTACGGCACGTGCCTGCCTTTCAGAACGATTAGGGGCCGACCATTTAACTCTTGAGGGGGAGGGGGTGGGTTATTTTGGAAAAAAATTTCCTGCAAGCGCTTATCGGAAGAAAAAAATTGCAAGCAGCACAAATGTAATAGAAAGCTTATGGGAAAAAAAGGGAAAAAAATATCCTGCCCACCAGATTGCTAGAAAAAAACTGCATTCTTGATGACCAGAAATCACCCACCCCGCCCCCTTCAAGAGTTAAATGGTCGGCCCCTTAGGCTTTGTACATTATGCTTTTGTTTCCAAACCAAAGTGGGATCTTACTAAAACGGGGATCAGGAAAATGAAAAATTGCAACAAAAACTCTAGCCCAATCAGTGACTTCCTTTTCAATTCTCTATTTTGTACCGATTTTATTGTGTTCCGGTTCCCTTTGCTCGTTCCCCCTTCCCGTTCCCCCAACTAAAATGCTCGGGATAAGAATGTTCATCAAAGAGATATCGAACAAAATAAGCAAAGCTGATTTTACAGTCGGGAATATATACTCATTGGTAACCAAAATTTTGGCAGGCACTGCCTTCCTTTGTCAGGGTCATACAATGATGAGGTGAAGCTAAGACGGAGGTTATCAATTCCTGAAACGTTCAACTGAAACGTCTCAAGAGGGTTTAGGGCTAACAAAAATTTATAAGTACTTCGACCATGATGTTTACTAGTGAATAGTTCCTGAATACAGCAAAAAATGATCCTCTACATGGCCGTGTTAAGGTTATATTTGAATTTGTTTGAATTTCGAGGTTTCTTAAAAATCTTTCAAATTTTATTTTCTCTGGGGAAAAAAATTCCGAGAAAATGCCACTAAAAATGCTTGAATAATGCTTACATTCTTTAACCTCACTAAAATGCTAGAAAAAATGCGAGCGTAAAATGTACTCAAGACTGATAATTGCTAGACGATAAAAATCCGAGAAAACGAATGGCGTTGGTGAAATCCTTGGTGAAGATTGGGAAAGAAAGAGAAGCTGCGAAGGCCTGGGGAAATCCGCCAGAGGCTCGGTTACCAGGACAAGGGAGAGAGAAGGAAACTGAAAGTTCTATGGCAGCAAGGAACTCCTATTTTATATGAATAATAAAGTACTTTTGATTTTGATTGCCACATTTCAGGTATTTGTAAAACATTCTTGAATGCCTTTCTTGATGTAATAGTTTTTATATCAACTTGTTGTATTTAGACTTCCTGTATCAGAGGCTTGGAGGACTCGTGTGATGCAAACAGTGAAAAAGACTGTCAAATGTCAGAATCAACGGAGCCCTCGGAAAACAACGACGGCATGGGGCAATGTGAGTTCTTGACGATCTGTACGCATTAAGGTTCATTGTTTTGCATGTTCGTTGCCAGAGAAAATCCTCTTATTCCTCTTTACTATAGATTATAAAACAGTGAAGCTTAATCTTTATCCCAACTGCAGCATGCATCTAGATAAAATGAGATACTGTACCTCTCATTGTACATTGCAAAATAACTGTTGCCTCATGGATTGTTTTAATGAAGTTGACCTGAGATCAGTACTGCATGAGTACTGGTGTTTACACAAACAACCTCCCCAGCGTGCAAAGAAATTAAATTAGCGTCTGATATAGCCCGGGGATAGTGGATTTTGTTATCGGGCTAGTGAATTCTGTTTTTAACTTGCCTTAGGGGCAAGTGATGTCTTTTGAAGAATTGGAATAACAGAAGAACTGTGAAATCCGTTTTGCTAGTCAAAAAGTTTTTGAGGCTAGTTTAAACCACGTCTGATCTAGTAAATGCTAGCTTCAGCTTGCCTGAATGGCAAGCTGTAAGAATGATTTTCTTTGCACCCTGCTCCCCTCAGAGATCAAAACCTACCTGCCTGAAGAGGGCTAGCTCCAAGGCCCAATAATCAGTCCTCCACTTTTTACCATTAGGGACAGCAAGCATTTGAGTGGTTGTAGTTAGTTAGAGGACCTAATCAAATGCTGTACAAGTACAACTCCTATAAATTGTGCATCTAGAAGAAAATATTGTGACCATCACTAAGTGATGTTTTTCCTGTGTAGGTGCTGGAGAAGGGGAGAGTAAAAGGGTGTGCCATAATGCTTTCAAAAGGAGTTGTTTAATTTGGGGGTGTTTACATCACACCCGGGCGACTTTCGCCCCTGAGCGAGTTCACTCCAGTTTCCTCTCATGGCTCTATAGCTGTTTGCACAATACCACCACAAAATGTTATGCCAGCGCGAGTCACCCCGGCGTGAGTTCACCCCAGTTCTTGTATACAGGGGCGAGAATTTCACTCTGGTACGAAACCTTGCAACGGTATCATGTAAACGTAAAACGACCACCTGTTTCAGTGTGAAATCGGTCTGCCGGTATACTGGAATGGGAAGCATATGCATAATGTTTGCGATTTTGAACCACACGTGTATTTTATCAGCATGAAATGTACCTTTAAATAACAAGATATGAAGTGACCCAGTCATCATGTAAACGCAATACAAAATCAAAAAGTCATCCCAGTATGAAACTCATGGCTTGGATTTTAGCTAACAAATACTAGATAAACGATCCAAACAATGTCCCAAAAACAAGAGCCTGCGCCACAGATGGAACTAAACTGCTGGTTAAGCCTGTTTAGTATATAATCTAAAACAGTGGTAGTGTTTTTTAGGTGCTTTGATTGGCTACTTAAACTCTGGATTTCCAGTGCTATTCATTGATTCACCTCCAGCTGGCATAAGTTACAAGCAAAATGGCTTCCCAGTTTGCTGCTGTAACAAACTAAGAAATTTCACAAATAATCAAACAAGTTGTTCCCAAAATACATGAAGAAGGTGATGACATTTGGTTGCTTTGCAGACATTACTAACTAGGCTTAGATTATATATGCAACACAGGCTAAAAAACAAAAGCATGAGCGTTTTCAAAGTCCAAAGAAAATATAGGTTTCTGAGAGCCCTGTTGGTCCGGGAGTAAAACATTTCCTTTTTCAAAGATCTACTCACAACTATCCACCTTCCGCTGGTAACTTATCATTACTAACTCACCATCTTTTCAAACCCTCAGAAGTTTGTTTGTTGTTGTTACAAATAATGATGGACATCCATCACCACTCTTCAGTGAAATTTTAACAATATGTGGAGTTTATGTTTTGTAATGTTTCCCTCTATAGATTTTTGTTCAAGCAAGAAGGAAACTTCTTTTCCAGAAACATTAGAGGGGTTTGGGTATGAGTTCAACGCAGGTTGGTAAATACCGGTTAGTTGCAGGGCTGTTACTAAAGGCTGGGAACCAGGAATTCCCCCTAGCCCCAGCTACTATGAGCTTGATTCCCTGACACTTTCTAGAAAACAAAAGGATAATAAAACAAGAAGAACTTCCTAGCTGTTCAAGTCCCTGTCCATTATTTGCATACATTTACACCCAACAACTTGAAATCTTAGTGTCACTCAGGAGTTTCTGTTTCCAGACGATAATTGTCTGAGACCACAGGGTCAAACTCCCTGTGCCATTCACAATTCCATCTGTGTTCGTTTTTGCAGATGAAAATAGCAAGGTTGTTAGTAAATAGTTATTTTATGAGTCAAGGAACAAGTTCAAATTTTGAACTTTTTTGCAGAAGGAGAGATGCGGAACTTAAAAACTGGCGAGCCATTCAAATTTGAAGTCAAAGAAGGTGACAGAGCCTATAATCAAAAACATTATGAAGCACTTGGAGAGGTAGGATCTTGTACAGTTCAGATCAAAACATCATTCATTGGCATCTTCACTGCTGATTTATTCTTTAGAGGCTTTGTGGGGCAAGGTTAAGTCATTGTTCTGGGGTTTTGATAAATGTTTAAGTTCATGTAGGTTTGGGAGCAAGCGGAAGGAGGTAGCATTTAAGACCATTCTTGACAAGTAAGCATATAGTTGAAGATAAGGGAAAAGTAGCAGATGTTTCACAACAGAAACAGACTCCAGTCTCAGAATGCCGGAAACTTCATTTCCAAGACTGTCCAGCACTTTCACAAACAAATCTACAAGTACTGTCAAACCCCTGTAGCTTAGGACCCAATGAAACATTTCGGTCAAATGTTTTTACCTGTTATATAAGAAGGCCTTAGTCATCCTAGAAATTTGCCATACATTGAAATGTTGTAGGTACTTCAAACCCTCCACCTCCCCCCCCTCTTATGTACATATTTATTGTGGGTATAATGTATTTCAACTGACTGACTGATCACTTTGTTGATGTGACGTTCCTGTGTTCTATAGGTGATTACTGAGTATGTTTACAAATTACTAGAGGAAGAGGTCAAGCTAAAGAAGCATTTTGTTCCTGTAAGTGAAATGAAAGTGCCTTATAAGATAATACATGCAGCTGTGTTGGATCTGTGGCTCAGTAGGCTCTTATTATAGCCAATCATGGGGGCATGAAGTACACATCACAGAAAGCTGAACCAAGGTCACAACAGAAAACGATGGGGGAGGGGATGAGGGGAAAAAGCATTGAGAAGAACTGCTTGCATTCAATCCCTTGAGAGTTTTGAAACTACGTCCAAAAAGTAGACATAGCAAACGGCATTCCTGATTGGCCAACAGAATGTCAACTCAGATTCCCAGTGGATACAAACTTTAAAGGAGTACCGTCGGTTGAGATGCAGCTTGCTGCATCTAACCTGATTTGTGTTCGCTTAAAGAAAAATATTCATCATCAGTATTTTACACATCAAGTAGAAGTTCTGCAGCCATCAGTCACTTTGTGTGAACTTTTGCTTTTGTCCTACGATGTGTCAGTAGTCGACATTTGTTACTTCAAATGAGACTTTTGTTTAAAAATATTCAATATTTTTATCTGATAGTGAAACAGTTCCACAATCCAATTCTGACAAACAAAATTATTTCCTAACTGCTGATAAAACATTAAACGGTCATAAACAATAAAGCTTTGGCTTGACAGTATGTTGGCTGGCGTTAGACCTCAAAACATGTCACATGCTGCGTAAGGCAAACTCCTCCTTTCACAAGACTGGATTGGGCATTTCAAAAATCTCAAGGGGTTGATTGCAGTGCCTTCTCCCCTCACCCCCCCCCCCCCCCCCCGCATTGTTTTCTTTTTCACCCTAGTTCAGCTTTCACATGGCTGAATCTCTAGCCTGAGTATCAGGCCTTCCTAAGGGGATAGGGTAGACGAGATTTTTGATGGGGGAGGGGAGAGGGGGGAGAAGAGAAAGGAAGGCCTGACACAAAACCATTCAGCAAATCGTGTGACACATCCAGAATCTGGATGTGGCAGTGATTGGATAACACACAATACGCCCTGACGTCACTGACCGCAAGTAAACACGAGCAGAGTGTTTTGATTTATGGATAGAGACGCAGAGAGGAATTCAAAGAGACTCTAGAGGGCGCTCTCAAGTTCTTTTCGGGAATAAAAATAACACCCGAGCAAGAAATGTGTTTTCAAAGCCTCGTAGTTAAAAGGAAAGATGTTCTCGGAGTATGGAAAACCCTCTTATACCAGCTTCTGCCGAAACTATGTCCAAGTATTGGTTTCACAAGACTAGGACTAGCCTGCGAAACGAAGAGCGAGGAGAAACGGATGTTTTCGCAGGCAAGACAAGAAGACGATATCAAGAAAAGAAGACAATATCAGTGCTTCAGATATCTAAGTTTTGATTTACAACATCCTGCCGCTAAAAGGGTATTGTTACTGTAAATAAAATTAAAGCGAGGTAGCCATGTATTGAGAATAGCCGACAGCACAAAGGCTTTAGCTTGTCTTTAGATTTTCCCTCGTACGATTTTCGGCCTGATTTACAGCAGCTTTTTAGCTGCCAGATTCTCAGGAACCTACTTATTAATGAGCGCCGCTGTTGTAACTCTGTAAACAAAAGCAGTTTACAGTTTTCCGGGCACACGTTTATTTACAAACAGAGCGTTGGCGATCTTACATTAGCACAATTCCTAAAGCATGTTATAATTCCTCAAAAACGGCAGGTTTTCCATTACAAGTATTCGAAAACTCCTCATTAAATTGGAGGTTTCAGAAAAAGCGAAATCGTTGCAACACAATGCAAGCACCGGAGTTCGGCAAGACCGTATGGTGAGATTTATTTTAGGCGAGCTTTTTGACACGTGAAGCTGACAACCCAATGACCGGATGTGATTTTGATTGGATGGTTTCGAATCATGCTGTGTGGGGGCGGAAGGCTCCAGTTAAAGCATCTGTGTCAGGCGTTTCTCTCCTTCAGCTCTCTCTCTTTTTCGCTTCCATCTTTCCCCTTTTCCCCCAGAAACGCCTGATACTCAGGCTACTGAATCTCTTACCTTACGAACCAGAAAAGAAAAAACATACCAAAAAATCTGCCAGCTACACAGGCTAACCGAGGTGTATAAAGATAAAAAAGCTGATGTACAAGCATTGGACCTTCAGGTTCCCAGTGACAAAGGGTCAGTCATGGTTGTTTGGTTCAATTTGTTAATAATGCCAATTATATTGCCTGTCTTTATTCCCTATGGAACTTAAGAAATTTTTTGTAAATTGCAAAATCACAGCTTTCCTGTCAAACATATAATTATCTCTCCCAATCAGTATATCAAATGTTACCGAAACCACAAAAATGAACCTTGGAAAACTATTAGGCTGACAAATTTTCTCAAAATCACAACTGCAACCCATTTCAATCTTCTTCAAGTTTATCCATCCTCTTCTATTTGCTTTGTTATTTGTACCTTCTTTTCACTTTCTGAGCAGACGTAATTGTTATTTTTCAGTCAGTTTTTGCGGCATTTCCAACTATTAGAATTTAGAAACGTTTTGTGATACAGCTCCTTTAAAATGCCTGCCCCTCTTCCCAACCTTTTCTATGGTAGAGGAAAAAAAATTTTGACTTCAGCAACTCACTAGTGGATTTTCTCTTTTATTTCCCCACTGACCCAGCACCCCAGCCAGTTTCTTTCTAAACTAAACCCTGCAATCATTCATTCATTCATATAAGCATAGCTTTCGGTTATTTTCTCGTATTACTGCTTTTTCGATTTTTTTTTCACCAAGCATATATATATTCATAGAGAGATTTATGGCGCATCGAATTTTGCATCTGGCTAAGACCACACAGGGTTCACGTGATGTATGCGCACTTTGCGCGCAACAAGATTATAAACTCACTAAATCGCGAGAATTACTGCTTTTTTGATTTTTTAAATTTTTCTTTTGTATAGCTTGCACTGTGTCTTAACCCACATAAACCTGTCTGCATACTGAATTTGGCACTTTTTGTGTGGGCATGTTGCATTGTACCTCCATGTATTGCCCCTATAGTTATCCTTTTGAAATCATTAAGTCTGGCTTAATAATTGTTCTGAACAATTTAGTTCATTTTCTTCAGGTTGATGCAGAGGAAAATGAAGACAAGAGTTTCTTCTTCATGAGTGATGATGCTTTGACATGTGACAAGTTGATGATTCTTATTCATGGGAGTGGCGTTGTGAGGGCAGGACAGTGGGCCAGAAGGTCATTAAGATATTATGCATGCTTATTTCCTTCAGCTGCTTTGTACAGTGGAACCTCCATGAAACGAAGGGCCAAGGGACTTGCAAAATTTGTTTGCTACACAGAGGTTTCGTTGTAACAAGGTTCTTTTATATATAATTATTTTACTATTATTGGGGTAAGAAAATCGTAGTTTATACTGAGGACTTCATTAGGTAGACGTTTGTTATGTTGAGGTTCCATTGTAGTGCCGCCCTTACAGCCAAACCTGCATTAGGCGGTCACCCTAAGCTCTCTCTCCTACTGTCCACTTAATGCAGGTTGACAGTTTAATTCAGAGTTGGCAAACCTATGAGTTGATCAAAAAAATAATAAAGCATAACACAACTCATTGGCCTCTTGGTGATTCTACTCCTTCTTGTGCCCAAAGAAAGGGAGGTGAAGACAGTAGAAAATGACTTCTTATGTAATTGAGACCACGGAAAAAGTACTAACTGCGACCACTTAATAGAGGTGACGGCTAAACACAGGTCAGGTTTACTGTAAGTAAGGGACCAAAATGATTTTTAGGACTTAAGAAAGTGACTGCTTAAAAGATGGTGACTACTTAACACAGGTCCACTTAATACAGGTTGACTGCGCTACCTTTCCTACTGAAGGTCAGGCTTAAAACAGTAATATGTTGTAGACGTCTAATTTAATTACTAATCTTATACCCTATTTCCTCAAATAATAGCCATCCCTCGATTAATTGTTGCCTCCTTTGAATAATCGCCCCCCGTTGGACGGAAATATTTAAAATAATCGCCTCCCCCCGCCCTTCTCGCCATCTTCTCTTCCTTTTATCCCCTCCCTGTTGAGTGTAAGTGCAACGTGATCCAGTAAAACTGATTAGTGAAGATTTATTAACTAGCGTGTTCGATACGTTTTCTGTGTAGGTTAATTATCAACGACAATTTGAGTTGTGGAACAATGTTGCCGTACATCAAGAGAGCTAGTGAGGTCAGGCTACATCTTTGAACTATTAATGCTTTATAAATGTACTGTTTGAACTGAGAAACAACAAAGCTTTCTACTGTGGTCAAGTAAAAGGACATGGTTTAGTAGTCTTCATCATCTTTATCACTCTTTAATGAAGGACATATTTTAGCCGAGAGCTAAATTGTTTGATCTGGATAATATTTCTAAAATATTTGATGTTACTGTATTGTTCTTGTTGAGGGAATTAAGTTATTATTAGAGACCTTAAGATTGAAGTTTTCGGCTTTTTTCCGTGAAGCGTGAACATCAAGAAGTCACGTGACCAGAGCCTTGCCGTCAGGTTTGCGGTTTGAGGTTCATGTTGGTACAGCTAGACCATTAGGTAAGTGATTTACCGCAAGGTAATGTCACATTTGAGATGAAATACGACCTTTTACAACTCTTCTGCTTATTGATTATCAAATTTTATTTTTAAAAAAACGTAATTTTGAAGACAATTTCTCAGCTAAAATAGAACAAAGTGGATGAATTAAAACAAACATGGCAGCCATAAGCAGCCACCCGCAAATTTTTAGTCTCAAATATGGGCAGACGGGTAACGTGAAACTGTTAACCACAAACCACAGTTTGTTGCTTGCAGCAAAATGACCCAACCTTGATCTTAAGGTCTCTATTAGTTCTGGGATGGACAGGCAAAATTATTGATATCTCCCACAATCCTTTCTGCCTATTAAAATGCAAATGTCATAGGCAGTCAACTGCAGTTAATCAGTTAGTCTCCCTTGGGAACTACTGTTGAAGTAGGTTTGAACAGCTTTGGTGGCGACAAGGAGAAGTACCTATCACAAGGCAATACAACTTCAAAGGGTTTTTTGTCTCTCCTTGTGCCCCCAAGAAATTACAGACCATGTTAAAAAAATTATTTAGAAAATAGTAATATGCATTGAAATGACAGAGATAAATACAATAAAAAATAAAGTTGATATGGACCTGCAAAAAAGGTTACTACAACTGGTTTAATCTAATCTAATCATTATTGTATTAATAGATCTTTTTTCTTAAACCTTACCTCTAAGGAGGGATATGGAGTGCTTATCACAAATGGAAATGAAAATTATGTGCGGAAAAACAAGAAAAGAATTACCATTAGAGTAAGTGCAAAGGAATGAATAAATAAATTATTCTCATCATCATCATCATCATTGTTATTGTTATTATTATTAATTATCATTATCATAATAAATTATGTTAGTAGTGTTATGTTATATGTAACATGAAAACAGTAGATACCCCTGCAGTTTTGCCATTAAAATTTAATAATAATTAAACCTTGCTGCTGCTTTCAATTTTATTATTGATTACTCTTAAAACAAGTTGAACAGATCAAGTTCTATTGAGTGTGTTTTTTACAGTTGATATTGTGTAAAAGTAAAAGTAACCTCATGAGTGATTCTAAAAGATAAATTTACCATACAGCGTGCAAAGAAAGTACTGTCCAGTAGCCCAGGGCTAGTGGATTTTGCTATCGGGCTAGTGAATTCTGTTTCTAACTTGCCCGACGGGCAAGTGATGTTTTATGAGGAATTTGAATTACAGAAGAACAAAAAGTTCTGGGGGCTAGTTGAAATGACGACTGGGCTAGTAAATGCTAGCTTCAGCTTGCCTGAATGGCAAGCTGTAAAAATGATTTTCTTTGCACCCTGCATAAAAAGAAGTGCAGTGACTCTTTAAAATACAGCGTTTGAGATCCTGCGTTTGACTGCATTTCCTTACCTAACAAAAAGCAAATAATTATTTTCGTTATTTCCATTTGTTTTTTAAGGGCAGTGAATCTCCTGAAAGGCACTTTGTCTATGTTTGTGAGCACTTTATTTCAAAAGCAGCAGCCCAAAAAATAGTTGTGGTGGCTCATAGTTATGGAGGAGTTGTCATTGTTGAAGGAGTAAGTGAATGTTAACTTTAAATTTTCTTTCCTATGCTATTAAACAGTGTTAAAGTTTCATCTTATCAGCTTGCCAAAGTTTATTTGATGTGGGAGCAATGACTGAAAATAAGGGTCTGTTATTTTTTATGTGACAGTATTTATAGCACTGACGCTGGTGGGGCCACCCAAGTTCCTGAAACAAATAATTTTACCCATTCGCCCCTGAACCACCCGTTACCGTCCATGCGGATCCACGTCCTTTCTAACGGTCTTTTAACGGTCAAGGACAACTTTGTCCGCTAACTTGTGCAGAGTGAAGAGATCTTTCAAACCATACCAGAATGAGCACAATTCAGTCAAAGGCACCGGAGAAAAAGGCAAAAAACCATGTAACATATATTTGGCCTTAAAATCTCCATGAAAATCTTGTTCCATTGCCCACCTACCTTTCCTTTCACCTAATGCTAATATCCTAAAAGCTTTCCTAAAAACTCTTCCCACCAAAATGAAGCCTACTAAATGCCCAGCAAGAGAAAAAAAAATGAGGCAAAAAAAGCGAAAAAAGAGGGGAGATGAGAAAGCGAAAAGTAAAAGTCAAGACTGCTGTGTCACTTTTAAACCCAAAAACCATCTTGAAATTTTGCTTTCTGCGCATGCCCGAACTTCGTTAGCTGATATTTTGCATCTGGATCAGAGGAAGCCGTGAAGTGTACGACCTGTAAACAGGTTTGTGGTAAATTTTAGCCCTTTATAGCTCGACAGTGACCAGAAAACCACTCAACTAGCTTCAAAATGCGTTTTTCCGCAAAATCTCCAGGCCATGCAGTGAGGCACAAAAGAAATATTGGACACACCATTGGGTTGTTCATCAAAGGGCACACAATTTCACTTTTCAGCATTTCGAACATTGTTTCTGTCTGAAGCTCTTTACTTGACCATGACTGAAAAACAAAAGGAATTTTATGATTCACTGGTTAATTTGAAAGACAAATACTCAATCTTGAACTGGTGGTGATTGTTTATCTTTCCTCCTAAACAAGGTCACAAAATAAGCAGTCTTAATCTTGTCTTGAAATGAACAGGGTAGGAATAAAATGGACAGTTTCTATACAGCGTCTTTAAAGATGGTGAAGATTTAAAGGCGTCTGTAGCACCTCCCTACCCCGGTGTCCATTAGACCCCCCCCCCCCCCCCCCCCTCCTGAGGTTCTTCATTTCAAAGGTGTTATACATGATTGAGCGGCACTGCATTTGAAGCATGCATCAATTCGGAATTTTTTTCCTACTCCAGCTGCAACAATGTAAAGAACTACAAGAAAAGGTGAAAGCTGTTGCATTTACAGATTCTGTGCACAGTCTGGTACACCAGAAGGCAAGCAAGAAGTTTATCAAGTGGATGAGAAAGGTCAGAACAACAGATAAAGTGCATTAATTTTTTTATTTGTAACTCTTTAGTTCATAGTTCCTTTTTGTGAATGTAAAAGGTAGTAACTTGTGAAAGTACTACATACTAGGTTTCTTTTGAATGATTATACCATTGGCCATGTTAAGGAGAATGATTATTTTATTGAGACTCTAGGTTATGTTGTAAAAAGTTTTAGGTAAGTAATAGTTAACATCACCATGATCTTTATATAAGGTTTGGTTATTTTCCCAGGTTTAGTCATGTGTAGTTGGATGTTACGAAACAGTTAGGAGAGCATGATTAAAGTTTCTTAGGGGTTTGCTTTACCACTAAGAGATATAGAGGATACTTCATGGTGACGCAGAGATACAAAATTTCTCTTCAAATGTTGAACAATAGGCAGACGGGGGAAATATTTGTCAACACGAGATGAGAGTTTTTGTATCTCCAAGCGGCCATATGTTATGTTATATTTATTATTATAAACACCAATAAAATACCAAAATTTGATTTTTATGAGTTGAACAAGCGGAGAATATTCAATTGTTAGCTTACCACTTTCTATTTGTTTTTTCTTTTTTTTCGTCTTGTTTAAATAAGATTGACAGGAAGCTTCACATTTTACTCATTCAACTCAAAACAGAAGGTTTTGAATTCTTTTTTTGGCTTGACCTAGTCACTCAAAATGTCATTGGAACAGTGAATTGCACCATGTGATTCATCCTAGATATTATTGTCCTATTTACTATGCAGAATTCTCGTAACTGGGTGTCTTCTGATCGTCCTTTGGACACTCCTATTCAGTCCTTGTATAAAGGAGCAGATTGTGATTTGGTGTCAGCTGGTAAGATTTGATCTGAATGCTTTTGCAAAAACTATTTCGTAAATAAATGAATTAACTGTTTATTAATAAACAAATAAGTCGACTAATCAATGAACAAACAAGTGAAAACTAATACGTTTATTTAGTGAGGGTACCACTTTAAACTTGAACACTGACAAACTTGCAGGCCTCCTTACATTACAATAGAAACTAGAATGATGTCAGGTATATTTGCAATAGTATCCCCCATACTCCTACATGAGTTACTATGATAAAACTTTGTATGCCAAAAGAAATCAAATGGAGTAGAAAAAGCCAGTACAAGGAGGAGTAGCAGTAAAAAAAAGCCAGAAGAAAAAAAAAAGAAAGAAAGAAAATTCCATTTTAAAAAATGAATGAATGAATGATTGAATGAATAAGTGAAAGAATAAATAAAAAGTTGAATGAACAAAAGGATTAGTGATTACATGTCAAATTAATATTTTACCCGTATCCTTTAGGAAATAGTAAAACCTTTTTAATTTTCTTGATAATTTAATAGTTAATAATAGCCTGTTCATACTGTGCTTAATGTGCTTGTTTGTAAGTTAAGGTACAGGCTTGGACTTGAATGATCATGTTGTGATTTCTATCTCACTCTCTTTCCAGGCACAATAAGGCATGAGCTCACTTCACATTTTGCATTTGATTCGGTCTTCAAGTTCTTTGATGAGAAGATAAATTCAGCCCCAAATACTGGGTCAGATGTCTCAGAAGATAGTGAACAAGAGGCAGATGCCAGCTCACAGAATAATATGGACTCTGATGAAGTTCCAGAAAAAACTTCTACTAACAACATGGATGCTTCTGTAGATCATCCTGATGAAAAACCATCAGAAAACAAGAAGGATTCTGGTGCAGATGACGTAGATGCCAACTCCCAGACCAAGGAGGACAACCCTCAGAGTCAACCTGATGACTCTCAAATGGAGACTGACATCTAAGCAATAAACAATAGTTGATTTCTCACGAAAATAGTGTATAAAGTTAACTTATTATTTCACAGACAGGGCAGCTCTCCTGGCCAGATTGTTTCAGGGAACATCAGGGCACGGTACAAACTGTAAACTGAGAAACAGAAAGGTGAAGGATAGGATCCATTTGGGT
Source organism: Porites lutea (assembly GCF_958299795.1). Taxonomy (NCBI): domain Eukaryota; kingdom Metazoa; phylum Cnidaria; class Anthozoa; order Scleractinia; family Poritidae; genus Porites; species Porites lutea. The sequence continues at coordinate 24,003,106 of NC_133205.1, read as the reverse complement.
GGGGGCATGTTGGAGGCTGCTGGGCATTTGAAATCTGTGATCAAGGGCCTACTAACAGCTTTTCCCCCAGAAGTTTAAGATAAAAATCTTTCCCAGTAGAAACCCCTTTTCATCTGCCACGACCCTCCAGGCATTTAGCAATAAATTTATTAGAGGCAACTAAGGTAAAGATCGAAGTAACAAATAATATGCACTCAACATGCATGTAAAATGGTATTGCTGAATGTTATACATGTACACTACTATTTCTCTATTTCTAATAATCTCTAGTTGAAGAGTTCACACGAAAACGTCCACTATTGTGGGCTTATGTCCCCTCGTATTTGGAGGGGACATTTTTTTTTATTGGGGGCGTGAGATTTTGTCTCAAAACATGTAAGACCAAAAAACATAGTAAATCAGTTAGTCATTAAGTGACGTTTTACCTAAGAGTAGATTTTCTTAAAAGCTGTATTAACAGACTGTTTTTCAAAGGATGATTATATACTGGTACTCAGTTCAAAATAGAAAAATGCAAATAAAATTATTTATTATTATGTCAGATTATGACCTCATCCTCCACATCTGTTGTGTTAGCCACTAAAATTTTAATATTACAAAGCCTTCAAACATGTTAAGTGATAGTGGGTCGATAGTGGGTTTTATGACTTCTTCAGAAAAAAAAGGAAGCAAAATAAAACTATTGAGACTGTTGCTTCTCAAGTCTTAATAGTTGTATTTTCTCTCAGTTTTCAAAAATTGAATGATGCAATCTGTAACATAACTAAAAATAGAAATCATTTTATTGAACAACAACATGCCTAGAAAAAGAAAATTTTCTCAACAAAAGTGGAAAGAATAACCACCATTCAGTGGAAAATCAGAACCAGTTGTATGGTGAAACTTTAGTAACAAAAACATGTAATATACTAGCTTACCATCCAAAAAAAAAAATAATTTGCAGTCAATTTCTTTTTAAAATTATTGGTACCATTAAAAGGTTCTAACCTACCCTCTGTCAGAATTCATCAAATTTGTACCATATTTTTGGACACTTGAGCAGTAGTATTTATTTTAACACTGAAGGGAAAATCTGTTTTATATACGAGACAATCAGTATTATTCTTTATTATGAAGCAGAACTAATACATTTCATGTGTTTCTTAATTCCTGTTTGTAATCTTTAGAATAAACTCATCCGTTACTGGTTTCATATAATATACTATAAGTAATATTATCCACCCCAGTGCAGATAGATGTTAATAATAACATAATTACAAATAAATATTTAACTCCATTAAGAGACATGCTATGTGATCAAAAGGGCAGATACATTGATGATAGATAAAACACAACTCAAAAAGGAAAATGAGCATTGGTATGTAAAATTGGCACTGTCCATAAATATTCTCAATTAACATTCTTTGAAACTGCTTGCATCTCCCAGGGGCAACACTGTAGGCACGAGTTATATTTCAAAATGACTCTTTCCTCAGCCTCCAAAAGCAAAAATAACATTGTTACAGCTGTCTTTGGTTGTCTGTAAGAAAGATTACTATGCAACCTCCTTGGTCCTCATATTTTGCAGACGTACTAGCAACAGAACGACTGGTACTGCCTGCCACACTGTTTCATGACATGAGAACATACCTCACGGGCAACAAGACGCCTGCAAAGTTAAAATTGAGTCAACTCCACAGGCATGCCAGCAGTAAAGGCTGGAATGTTGCCCGTGATGTTTGTTATCACATTAGCAAAGTATCCCAGGCGGTATTGGTGGCAATGTCGCCACCCTTGGTTTCCTAGCCTGCAGGTGCACAAAGGGACAGGGAGAGGGTTGGGGCAGAGAGTGCAAAGAAAGGTCCCTCTTTTCTCTACCCAATCCCCTCTCCCTTTTTCCCCTTCCTTCTCCTCCCCTTACAACACCTGCCACGCAGGCTACTGTTTTTCCTGCCAAATGACATCTGAGCAACAAGTTCAGAAATTCCAAATGTCACTTCTCAAATAGAGTAGTTCTTCTGATTGGTTGAAAAGTTTGCTGCTTTTTCAGGCTATGTTGCTGGTAGGTCGGCACCCTCTATGAGAAGCAGGCTCTAGTGTTGTTGCATAAAATGATTTTAATCCAAACGTTGCATGTTTATGTAACAAAATTTCTATGTTGTGTGCAATCTTGCACTGTGTCTAGACTGTAGACGTGAACCACTGGTTGACTGAGTACGACGAAAGTGACAATTAGATGAATCTCTCATGATTTTGGTCCCACTTGTGTTTACACTATTTAATAAATTAGCAAAAATTCAACATTCTTGAAGTTTGATTTTTTGGCTACTTGGGAGTGAAACAGTTGTCCCCTTGAATAGATTTAAGCTAACAATAAAAAATATTTATATATAATCAACATTTATAAATACTATATGTATAAAAATATATTTATAGAGATAGTAAGATATTTTAATATCTTACCATCTTTTCTAAAAGCCCTATCATCAAAGGGCTTATCCTATATTTATGTAATAATTATATTATTAAAGGCTGATAAAAGTTCAAAATTTGTTTGTTTGGAACAAATAATAGAGTACTAAAGTGATGACAGCATAAAAACGAAATTTCCGAAATTATGGGATTTGTCAGGATATTCTGAAAGAACAATGTCCAAGAGGCCTACTTACCAAAAATGAGCATTTCAGGGCAAATTGTCTCTGAGATGTTAGCCGGTTAAACTCAGAAAACTCCATACAAACCTTTCTAATTTTTTGGGGCGTCGACCCCAAAAAAATTTAGAAGGGTTTGTATGGAGTTTTCTAAGCATAACTGGGCTACGATCTTAGGGACAATTTGCCCATAAATGCTCATTTTTGGCAAATAGGCCTCTTCGGCATTGTTCTTTCAGAATATCCTGACAAATCCCATAATTTCAGAAATTTCATTTTCATGACGTCACACTTTAGTACTCTATTCTCATCAGAAGCTATCAGATGAAATGTCTCGGTGTTGCAGTAGAATTAATGGCCGTTTCTACATGAGGCTTTATGTTGGGGCTGTTATGCTCTAAAACATTTGCGTAATACAAGAGAGCAGTTACCACTGAATAACCCATGACCGTGAATAGCACTTTTAGAAGCCGATTGCCGTGAGCTTCAAGCTCTCGCTGAAAGATTTCAAAGAAAGTCACGAACAGAAATGTTCCATTAGCGATCCCTTGCAAAATCCCCGACGATAAACTGCTTGAAAGCTGTGAAGAGTTATTTAGTACAGCCATGCCAATGCCCACACCTAAAGGTCCCATGATGGAAAAGAGAATTGCAGATTTGACGACGGTTTTCGACGGCATCACGTGTTGAACTAGGCTCACCCCCAGCGAAAATGCAATAATCGATTTGTGGATCACGATAGCTCCAGCTATCTGCGCTAAACGCTCCACGTCGGTGATCAATCCAAGGGCAATACCTTCGAAAACTGAGTGCAGTGATAAAGCGACAATCAGAATGTAAACTCTCAAACTTGATTCTCCAGCACGACGACCTTGGACAGGGGCGCTGCTCGCCGCTGAAGAGCTCGACCTGATCAGAAACCCTTCTTGCTCTTTAAAATCCTTGCCCAAAAGTGGTTGCCGTTGATCATGGCTCCCATGCGAATCGAGTAGCAGTGGAGAATCGTGTAATGTGTGAACGATCTGCTCAACGGTCAAGACTAGGAAGAATCCAATGCAGGTAGTAAACTCTGCTACGGGAAAAACCGTGTGCACATCGGCCAAGTTGAAAGCTTGCTGGTATTTCTCTCTGATCATCGGTAGCAAGTCTAACATGCACGTTGCAAAGAAAACTCCTCCAGCGAAACAGTTACAGCAGCTCAAGAATCGTTGCCTTGCCCCCGTATGCGATCCCCGAAATTTCAACGGAAGAAGACCGGCCAAGAGAGTCAGTGAAAACAAAATGGCGATCGCGATTGCTTTGATGATTTCGTGCTCCATACTGACTCACAATCCCTGTTTTTAAACACTGTCTCCTAAAAGCTTCGTAAATTTAAGGTAACGAGACCTTTCCAGCTTCAACTAGCGGTGTGTCTTGTGATTTACTGTGAAAATAAACCTCGTTGTGTTTGCTTTTGATACTGCCGTGTCACCGTCACCGGGAACACCGGGGAATGCTTGAATGTCAAATTAGATGAAAAGTAACCAATCAGGTTTCCGTAAAGTACGTCACGAGTGAATGACTCAGTGCTACCGCAGTTTGCAATCGTGTTAGTTTGCAGGCTCTAATTTAAGCGCTGACTTTCTTACCCAGTAGCAAGATCTAAGAGGGGCGATGATGGCAGTAGACAGTTTTGATAGCGATTCAGCAGCAAGGGTCTGCAGAATTATACATTTCTTATGATAAAACAAAAATTTCGTTGTATTATTTTTAAAAATCGGACAGTTTTGAATAACTAAGATTTTAAAAATGTCAGCTATCTATAGGTTTCTACTCTTCATGATAAGCGGAAAAATAAGGAAACAAATACTCAATGAAAAAAGTTGTAAGAGGAATTAACACGCACATACATGCGCACCTTTTAATCTTCTAAACAACTTTATATTGAAATAACTGAATTGATAAGAACCAAAAGATCAAACAAACAAAGATACAATGAAGGAAAAAAGTCAAAAGGAAGTATTTACATATCTACGAAGAACGTGCTGACACGCGATTGAATTCCGCTCTTTTGGGGAGGTAAACATGAATATCTGGCCAAAAGATAAAAGATCGTGCATTGTGAATCGTATGTATTTTCATTTAACACCTTCTGCGTTCTAAAAAATGTAAACATGTCATCCGTCCAAGTCACACATGATTCACATGAAGTGTCAGTCAGTAATGAGGAAAAAAGAAACTATCGATGGCGAAAGCAAAACAGGGGGATCGAGGGCAACCAAAGATAAATGATCATCACTTGCAATTTTTTTTTTTTGCAAAAATGATCTCTTGACTGCTCAAGATCTTCTGCTGCATTGAAACTCAAAGTCATACTGCAACACAACGTATCGCATAGTGTCCTTCCAAATGCACAAAGACAGTCCAGTTGCACAAATCTATGGCTGTACACTTTTTTTTCCAAGTATCTGTTATCTGTTGTTAACAACTTCTTATTGAAAAGAAAAGAAAAAGAAAGATAACAAACAGATGAAAAATAAACGCCGAAAAAACAACAATAACACAAAAGGAAGAGATTGCAGATCTCTCAGCCTAAGACTGACGTTCTGACACGCGATGAAACTTCTCTCTGTTAAGGAACAAGATGTCCGGCTAGTTTCAGTTGGTGTTGAAGGGTTGCCAAAGCCACTAGTGTTCAAAAAAGATCGTGCATTGCCGTACGTCATTGTGATTCAGCTTACGTAGATAGTGTCGGCCGATGGGGAGAACTATTGGGAATCTTCACTCTCTAACCACGATATGTACAGAGTCAGAGATATGGTCCTTTTAAGCCCCGGTTCTTTGGCCCCTTGATCATTTTGGTCTGACCTTGGGTACAGATTTTACTGTCATGGCTTGATGCGTTGAAAGCAACCGTTTGAAAATCTCTTGAGGAGTGTGGTCTGCTTATGACAACACCAGGACTTTAAAGCCCTTTTTGAAGGGCTAACGTGTTAAAACACGTTGCACAAACCAAAACTAGTTCCTGCAAAGGGATGGACTTACGTAAGGTCTGACCTGGAATCTGATGCTCTTCTTAGTACACGCGTTACAAGCCCAGCTGGTTTTTCTTCCCCAAGGTCGACCAAGCGCTGAAGTCACGTACAACAGTGTAGGTCCCGCAACTGAACGTCTCCAGTAAGTTATGGAAAGTTACACTATTCTTATTGTCTCTCATGGAAAGAATAATCCGCTCCCAGAGTGCTCCGTGAAAACAAGTTTTTAATTTAAGTGCCACCAGAGGGGAAACCGGTTTTGCTTTCACACTATTGAAACTGAACAAAGGAGGAAAGCATGACTATAAATTTCTGTTGCAAAGGCCTTCATCCTGGGGGAGCACTCGCTGGCTGCGAGTTTGACAGTAATTCGTGTATACAGACACTTGGCTCCGCCATGTTTTCCCAAGCCTTCTCACTTCACTTCGGTAACGTATCCAAGGTGAATACCGGGTGACCCGAGACGCATTAGCCGCGCGGAATGATGAGGCCTAGGGACTGGGCAAGCTCCAATTCCAAGACTACTGACGTGATCACAGTCAAAACTTAACCAAGAAAAATCTTGTTCCGGAACATTAATTACTTCCAAAAGTTACACAGGAGTGTAACGGCTTCTCACAGGTTGATAACAGTTTGAAGGTTAGTTACACTTTTGACTTAACAAACATGTTTACACTTAATAAATATCAACAGGTTGTTATCGGCTTAGAGAGAAGTTAAGACTTAATTAATAATTTATACTTTAGCTTCTTTTATGTTTATCAGCGAAAGCAAAAATAGCTCAATAACACTGAATAAATCCTCTCTTAACAGCTCAACGTTTAGGAGCAGTATTTTAATTATTACAGTAATACTATTCCAGACTTCGTAAGTAAGTAATGAATTACTTCTAAAGTCTGGAAAAGTATTGCTGTAATAGTACGGAAAGTTATATATTTTCGTCTCAATATCCTGTACAAGTTTCTTGGTACGCAGCCTTTGTTTGTCCAAAGCTAACCCACCCTCACGTAATATCATAGCGTAATGGCCAATTGTTTAAGTAATTTTAAATGCGCGATTTCTTGGCAGTATTTCACCCTGGCCGCAAGTTATTATGGGTAATTTTGGCCACACTTCTAGCGGACACCTATTAAGCGGACACCTTTGGGATCTTCCTAAGTCTCCGCTTAATAGAGGTTTGTAAAAATTGCGCAATGTTTGTTAAAGATTTCACTCAACGGTTACTCTGTACCGTGATAAAGTTCCACGTTGTTAATTAAGGAAGCGCGCTAAGGAAGCTGTGCTATTTGTGCGAGACTTTTAGGTGAACTTTTGACAGCTAAATGTATTGATTTATCTTTATTAATCGACCATAGTACGTATTTCAAAGACGTAATCCAATACTACCATGACCCGGCTTAGTGTCCGAGGGTGTCCGCTTAATTGGGGGTCCGCTTAATAGAGGTTTCACTGTACTAAATGTTCTCGAAACCGAGAATCTTTTGATCAAAGCTTTGTAAATCGAACTGAATTAGTGCATGGAGCCTTGTATTTCCAGTTTTTATCTCACCTATTGTATATAATATGTGTGAAAATCTTTATTACGAATCGGTATATTTCAAAGAGCTACACAACGACCAGGCATACAATAGAGAGGAGAAGTCGTTACGTCACGTTGTCATGGTAGCAAAATTTTGGGATGACAACAAACCAAAAATTTACCAAAAAAAAGTAAATTTGCACTGTTTCAAACTTCATCGATCTTATTCTCCTCTCTATTGACGAGGGCAGCTGCAGTGTCAACTATAGCTGCCCCGGCTTTTGCATTGATTCCAGTAATTTGCAAATAAAAGGCGGTCTGTGACTTCATGTGGCTACTGTTTTAGTTTTGTAGCATATATTGCAGTAAAAAAAGGAATGTATAAGCCAAAAACGAAAAAAAAAAAAAAAAAAGGAAAAACGAAAAGGTACTTGACAGGATTCGAACCTAGCACCATCAGCCCCACGCGACTTCACCTCACCACCACACCACTCAACATGATTGCGTGATCTTTGCGAAAAGTCCCAGTAACGAAGTTAACCCTCTTACTAATCTGAACGACTTCCTGTGCGTCTTAAATTTGGTAACGCCCCTAATCGTGCTGCAGGAAATTAAATTAGGAATTTAAGGAAAAACAAAAAGCCAAGAAAAAAGAGGGCGAATAAAAAAGGAAAAAAAAAATCATTACTAGGGCTCGAACCCCGTACTGCACGGTCGTCAGGTACACGATCACTGTCGGGCAGAAGCACGATCGCAGACGCATCATAAAATTATATTTTTATACAACGATTTTCCTCTTATTTTAAAGCAGTTGGTCCAAATCGCTTCCATTTTCTTTGAAAAATATTTCTGCCGTCGAAATGCATCGTCAAAATATTTTTTTTAAACCGCTTTTTAAAGTGCGGCCGCAACGTCAACCCGACCAGGATAGTGGGCTTCATGTGCAAGTTTACGGACTTAAGGACTTACTCTAGCCTGAGTGAAGGCGCTTGAAGGTAGTGGGCACAAGAAAACACCTCGCGTGTCTCCCTCGCGCGCGCCTGTTCTCTCTTCCACCCACTACTTCCAGACTGCGCTACTTCCAAGCGCCTGCTAAGCAGGCTAGACTTACTCACAACATAGTCAACGGTAACCACGACAACAAAAGGTTTGCAACAATGTATCACTAGAAATATGGTGAACACATTAAATTATTTGCTTGCGTTCGATCTAGTGCTGCACTTACAATTTGTAGGTAGCTACAGTTGTAATTAAGCTGACTAAACACCTTTGACCAGTAAATTTTCAGACTTTTGAGTTTTAAATTTTCGAATTCGATCGAATGGCTGCTGGCAGTACACAAACCTTGCGCGCTTGCTGAAAAATTTCCTGTCGGACCACATGCGCGCGTAATTGCATCAAATCGGGGACACTACAAAGTAGTGACAGTGAACATTATTTCTAGTGGACAGAAATGAGCGAATCTAACGAGTTCTTCTGAAACAAGAGAGGGCCTAGAGAGAAGTAACGTTGTATTTAACACGCTACCACCCTCGGGTTCATCACATTTGTCTGGCTGAGTTTAGCCTTCGTGGCCGGCGTTTGAAAGGGAAGCGAAAGGGGGCTTTAGAGCGAGAGAAGTGCGATGGGCGCATGGTCTCGAGCCCAAATTCCCTTCACCCCTTACCTTTCGAATGCGGCCTGCCACACAGGCTAGGCTAAGTTCCACGTTTTGACTCGGGCCTTAGTCCATGGAATATATAAATCAGGCAATTCGTAAGCTGAGAAAAACATTTAGTTTGTTGATGCCTAATATTTTGTTCCAGTAAATTATTGGTGTACTACGTATTTATGTTTGATTTTGACACGATCGTAGAGAGGTTTTTCTCTTGCGTGCGGAGGGATGCTTCTGTGTCGGCCGCACGATAGTCACGATTCACTTTAATACGGACCCCTCGTTAGTCTGAAATGTCACACGTATCCACTCCCTCACCCGCGCCCACCACGGGTTAAAGAGAGGAGAAGTATGGTACACAGAAAACACAGCCTGTAGAGCAGAACTTGGCCGATACCCTCTATCTATAGAAATAAAGGCTTTCCTTGTATTTTGCAGACAAAGATTAGCGCAAAAATCGGACAACCCTCTCTTAAATGAAGCTTTTGCAATTGTTTATGCAAGAAACTACAGCCGCGCGCCAGTTTTTTGCTTTATTACATAGTGGCGAAACAATAGAAATGCACCACAAAACCGAGGTAATAAATCACCAACGTGTTAAGACTGTTAAGAACACTAATTCTAGCATTAATTAAATAGAGGATATTACATGGCCGCGCAGAGATACGAAATTTCTCTTCGAGTGTTGAAAAAATATTTTTTTAACACTCGAAGAGAAATTTCGTATCTCCAAGCGGCCATGTAATGTTCTATTTATTATATAAACACCAATGACATACAAAACCATTTCACTTTAATAGTTTTTTGGTGTGAAAGGCGCGATTTATTATGAAGCCATAGCAACGGTGATATTTTCTGAAGATATCAAGTTTTCCCGCGAAAGCTCACCTGGTATTTTATTGGTGTTTATATAATAATAATAATAATATATAAACAACAGTTACAGAAAAAAAAATTTCAAGATTGGTTAAAAGCTCGAAGCAACGTACATATCAGATAGCTACAGAGGAAAATATACAAACAAGGAAATTAAAAAAGATTACCATTTAGAAGAATATCGTAAGACAGTTAGAAATCCAGATCATAAAATCAGTATGACTAAACTGCGATTAGGAGTTCATTCTTTACGCGTACAAACAGGGAAATATGAAAATAAAGGGGCATCCATACCAGTAGAGGAAAAGCTTTGTTTAGTTTGTAAAAGAAACTACATAGAAAACGAAAAACACTTCTTAATGCATTATATGGAAAACGATAATCTTAGACAGAAACTTTATTTACATATTTCAGAAAATAATACAAACTTTGATACAAACTTGGTCAACTTAACAGATCATGATAGAACTTGAAGAACTTGATATTTACTAAGATTGCAAAATATTTCCATCTAATGTTTCAAAAAAGAAAACAAATTTTGAGCCAAGAATCTAATTAATTAGAAAGAAATTTATAATCTTAATAGTTTTTTAACGGGTTTGTCAAGCGTTCCTGCCCCACTAACAGGAACGCGTGACGAACCCCTAAGAACGTCTACGTGGGAGGCTAGCTACGCAGGCTATCTCATATGCTAAAAAATAATTTTATCGCATGATATAATGCCCTTTGAAAGGTGAAAGTATTACAAAATGTGTTGAGGGGAATAATTTGCCTGTTTGCATTGAACAACTAATCAAATTTGTGGCGTGTTTACATTATTTCCCGCCGCCATATTTGTGTTCCTCGGAGGAGTACAAATATGGCGTCTCCATAATGAGAGCTATAAATTTCTGTTACACATTTTGAAGAACAACTCAGCAGCGGAAAACTGCACAGACGTGAGACTTGGCCAGGTTGTTAATTTATCGATATTCTATACTATCTGAAATTCTGATTCCAAGGTTTTGATTTTAGCTTTCGATGGCGTGACAATAATGGGGCAGTGTAAAATGCAGACTGCGGACTGATAGCCTGGGTAGCTGGCGGTATTGTGTAGTAGTCGAGTGAGATTTGACGGCGGAGCCTTTTTTTGGAACACGGCTCCGCCGCGAAAACGTTACTCTCTGTACTCTTGCACCCACACAATACCGCCAGCTACGCAGACTGCGGACTGACTGCAGACTAATGTTTTTTGGGTTAGAAAACAATGGCACTATTGTTGTCACGTTTTCATTTGCATGGTGAAAACAATAGTCTGCAGTCTGCGTTATACACTGACCTATTGTGTAATTTTGTTGTTTCTGTTCATGTTTTACATAATTTGTTGTAGTAGCGAATATAAAATCTTTACTATAACTAGACCAATATCTCCCTTTGGAGAGTAAGCCCCAATAAAGATACAATGGCCGTTTTTATACTAGAGGACGCACTATTCGTCCAGACGGATAATGCGTCTGTGGCCGTTTTTATACTAAGGACGCATTATCCGACCAGACGAACTTGGGCAAACATTTGTAGTTCATCTAGTTATACGTCTCAAGTATAAAGACGGGCACAAGACGCATTATACGTCTGGACAAACTTTCCTTCGAAATACGTCTTGAACGACGCACTACGAAAGGTAGTTCGTCTGGACGCATAATGCGTCTTGTGCCCGTCTTTATACTAGAGACGCATAACCAGACGAACTACAAAATGTTTGCCCAAGTTCGTCCAGACGGATAATGCGTCCTTAGTATAAAAACAGCCATTATTTAACTACATTATACTACACTATAACCCATGATACCGGCCGGGCACTGTCTTTAGTCCGCTCAGTTTCCGTTATCGAGTCATATTTTTTCAGTCGTTCGTTCATGTGCAGCATGAACTTGCGATATTTAGCTTCTTTAAAGAAAAAATATTTTGCTTTGCTCACTTGTGGGCATTTGCTCAATTGTATTGTGTGAATCTGCTCATCCGGCCTTGGTTATGGGGCGTTCACAGTCTGAGAGAAAAAAGTATCACGAGAAGTGGGAAAGGGGAATTCTCTAATGGGCACGCTTATTATTGGCTAGATTATATAGTTTCATCCGAAATTAACCAAGATCGTTACAACTGAACAGCCGAAGATTATGGCCAGTACCTTAAAAAGCTGATCCTTATTTCCGGCAAGCTCTCGCTGAAATATTTCAAAAAACGTGACAAACAAAAATGTACCATTCGCCATCCCTTGCAGAATCGCTGTAGAAAGCTTCCCGGGGAGATTGGCTGAGATGTGAAAGACAGCCATGCCAATCCCTATGCCAGCTGGGCCAGTGACGGAGAAGAGAACGGATGATTTTGCTATCGTCTTTGCCTCCATGTTGTTCTCTTTCAAAATGATACCAAGTGAAAATGCCATAATTGTTTTGTGGACCGTTACGGCTCCTGCTATCTGAACCAACTGATCGAAATCTCCAATCAATCCGATTGCAATTCCTTCCAGAAGGGAATGCAATGATAACGCAAAGATCAAAATGTAGACTGTGACGGCACGTTCCGGTGTTTCCCTTGAAGGTTCACGCCCCGAAGAATGCAATAGCGGTTGTCGTTCGTGATGGTGTGACATGTGCAGATCAATGCCTCCAGAATGGAACTTGTGAACAATCATCTCTATTGTTAAGATCAAAAGAAAGCCAAAGCATGTTGTGAACTCTGCCACAGGAAAATCGGTGTGAATGCCAGCCAGTTCAAAAGCTTCTTGATATTCTTCTCTGATCATTGGGAACATGTCGAGCAGGGACGTTGCGAAGAAAATCCCTCCGGCGAAGCAATGGAATAAGCTCATTAACTTTGTGCCGGTTTTCCTTTGTGATCCCCTAATTTTTATCGGAAGAAGACCGGCAAAGAGCGTGAATAAAAACAAAAGGGGAATTGCGATTTCTTTAAAAATTTCGCTCTTCATATTAGATCAGTCACCAAAAATGTATTCTAACTTTGGAGTTGGCGCGATTCACGAAGTTAATGTAGCAAGACCAACAGACGGATATGCATGAATAAGCTGCGCTTTGATGACCTCAGTTAAAGCATTAATATTTTCATGTGACGTTCACGTGGAAAGAGTTATGCGCACACGCGAGGGTCATCTGTTTTAAGAAAGTGAGTTTACGCAACAGGACGGCAGATACCTTGGCTCCAGGGGTCCGTTCTCAAAATACCGCAATATGAAATAAACCGTGCTTACCGCGAAATCCCGAGGAGGCACTCTGGTAACTCGCGCGTATCAGTTAAGGAAATTACTTGCAGTTGAAATATACAGTCAGTATGCCGGAAAAAATCTCGATTTCCTTTAACCGTAGCCTCCCACGCAGGCGTTTTTAGGGGAGCTCGTTTTTCATTCCTCCCATGAAAAACGAGCTCCCCTAAAAACGCCTGCGTGGGAGGCTACTTTAACCGGCGCCGCGAAGAATCGGTAGGTAATGATGACGTTTCTAATGTTAGCGCCCGCACGTACGAGATGGTTAGGATGACGAAAAACTGAACATCCCGAAGGGACCGCTTGGGTAGATTTTCGGACATTCAGTTGTATACTTTGTTAATGTTGTATACAGTCTTACTTGCGTTACTCTTTAGCGTTACGTGTTATCAATGACATTCTGTTGAGCAGCTGTTTCTCGAAAGTTATACACCAAAAGATACTCATTAAGTGCAGACGAAGTTATAAGGTGCGTTTAACTGTATAAATATATATATAAACACTTAAAGAATTTGCCAGACACGAGTTCGCAAATCTTTGATTGGAAACAATTTGCCAGACACTCTTTCTCTCTCTTTGGAGGAGTAAGTTTCAGTCGAGAACGGATGTTTTATGAGTCAAATTAGTCAATGAGTCATGAGTCATGAGTCAATGAGTCAGATCTGAAAAAATAAACGTTTCGGTAGAAACAATAAAATTAAGCATTACTTTTACTTAATTTGTCAACTTGCTTCATTGCTGCCTGATGCAAGGCCTATTTCTGACATGAAATCTCAACCTGGGTTGTTTGTTAGCAGTATCCTAGCCTCCCATGCAGGCGTTTTTAGGGGAGCTCGTATTTCTTCCCTCCCCACAAGGGGAGGGAAGAAATACGAGCTCCCCTAAAAATGCCTGCGTGGGAGGCTAGCAGTATCCCAGCCCCTGCCGCTACTACTACGTGCATGCCCCGAAAAATAGCCTTCCCAGACACCCTTCAAGAACTATTTAAACCATCGGGCCCAAATATCAACACACCGAATATCAAAGAACGACTGTTCCCAGATTTGAGTCTTCAATGAGCGCTAAGAAATTCCATAATATAGGTTTATCTCAATTTACTTTAAGCGCTGTGATCAAAGGGAATTAAAGACTTTCTTCCGAGGCACTCACAAAATTTAATAGGCTGGCTTATTTTTCGCTTCTGCTATGCGCCTGGGAACTACTAACAAACAGCCTGGGTCGAGATTTCATGTCAGAAATAGGCCTTGTGCAGGCAACAATGAAGGAGGTAGACAAAATAAGTAAAAGAAATGCTTAATTTTATTGTTTCTACCGAAACTTTTATTTTTTCAGATCTGACTCATTGACTCATGACTCACGACTCATTGACTCATTTGACTCATTAATACTTTACACTCGTTTCAGTCACCTACGTCACCGGCAAACAAGCAAGACGAGTGAATCAACGGTTAGCTTATCACTAGCAGAACATTGGACGATTACAGAAATTTGCCGACAATCAAATTCTGTGCCGACTTGTTCTCTGCCCACGGATGTTTTTCTATAAAGTTTAAAAAAAGACTAGAACGTAGGAGCGTGAATTAATCAAACCTGTTAATTTCTAAGGTTTACTTTCCGGCAATTAACATGAACTGTATCTAAAAAGTGAAAGAGAAATAGCGTAAAATTCCAACTTCTAATCAAATCTTTTCTTATGGTTCAGAATAAAATGTTCTCGAAATCGAACTGAAAATCTTGAAAATCTTCATTGTGAATCGGTATATTTCAAAGAGCTACACAACGACCAAGATTCAAGAATACTATTGGCCGACAATATCGAGAGCGGGGGCAGCTGTAGTGTTATCTGTTACGACTTTATAATCTCTTGATTACGACTATTACTCAGGGGCACCCAACCAGAATTTTTGGAAGAATATCTGTTCGGAAGACGATTTGAGATCTAGAATTTTCGAAACATTTGTTGTAAAATTTCTTGCTTGCCTAACTCGCCTAGGATTTTCGAACATCTAAAAAATGGTATAATTACCTATTTTTAACGGATTTTTACCCTAAAAAGGTCACCTAGAATTTTCGGGAGCCTTTTTTCTGGCTGAAATTTTCGAAACGGTAAGTTTTGATCCCTATAATTTTCGGATCACTAGACTTTCAGCTAGGAAATCCGAACAGATGAAAAATTTTTAGGGAATAAAAATTTGCCTATATCTACCGTTTAAATACTAAAATACGTTGAACAATGCTATGTTTAAGTGGTTTTGAATTATATACTCGTTGGGTGCCCCTGATTACTGGTATAAATAAACGGGGACTGATTCTTGCTTTATGCTGGGTTTCTATCCAGTGCAGTCAGTTTTCACCAAGGCCTTAGAGGGTCTCACTGCTGCCAAATGTATTTCAATCGTCCACAGTCAACCATAGGTAGTGAACTCTCTAAACCGTGTCCTTCCGGGCCGAGGGGAAGAAACGCCTTGTGCTCGACTTAAGACACGTAAATCCTCATCTTTTCAAGTACAGTCGACTCCCGATAATTCGAACCTTCAAGGGAAATAGAAAACAGTTCGAGTTATCGGGAGTTCGAGTTATCGAGGGTAAAATTATATAGAAAACGATCCGAAGGGAAATGAAAATTGCTTCGAGTCACCGGGAGGTTCGAGTTATAGAGGGTTCGAGTTACCGGGAGTCAACTGTACAAATTATTGGGACAGTGTCCTCGCCTGCGTGGCAGGCGTTTGAATGGGAAGGGAAAGGGAGCTTTGTGATCTCGCGCCCTAATTCCCTTTCCCCTCCCTTTCGAACGCCTGCCACGCAGGCTAAAAGTGTCCCGATTATGCGCACGCGCGAGCGTCATCTGTTTTTTTTTCTAAAAAAGACAATAGCCGCACCAGCGACAGAGATTTGTTTGTGTACATCACATTCTCAAATCTCAATGCAATGAAAGTAACGTCAAAAAATCCCGATTTTGCCCAAATCGAAAGCATTGATTTGTAATTCTGAGAAGTTTTAGTGTAGCATCGAACTCGGCCAAGCACGATGCAAACGGATTTTTCAAGGCTCAATGCCGATTTAGAGGGTCTTAATGGGGTTAACCGATCGGCGTAAAACGGCCAAAAATTTAGTCGATAGCCGTAAAAATTGAAAAATTTTAACCGTTAGCCGTAAACAGGGTAAAAAAGAATTAACCGTAAAATAAACTGTTCCCTAGAGTTGCTACTTTTAAGCCGGTACTAAACTCACTTATGGTTGCGTTTTTTATTTCCCGGCTAGTGTGATTCCGTACGCACGTTAGGCGAAGCGCGTTTTAGGTGTTGACCAAGACCTAGGCTCCATTTCCGCCACTCTCTCGAGGAACTAATTTTTTCCATAGGGAGAGTGTGGCTTCTTGCTGGGAGCAAGAGCCATAATGGGACTCTTGCTGGGGATTAATATTTGCGATTTTCAGGAGGTCGTGCCCCTGAAACACTAGTGAAACAACACGCAGAGATGTCACTGTTTGTAAAACACGGGGCCGATAAACAACATATCCCTGTTTTTCTCTGACGTTATGGTAGACATTGCCATGCCTAGTCCCTGTACGGCGTCTACCCACGCAATCTCGGTCAAGGCATTTCGGTGGCGAACTCGCTAGGACCACGTGACCCGAAACGCATTAGCCGCGCGGAATAATGTGGCCTACCGACAAGGCAACGGCAGACAGTCGTTCCGTACAGTCCTTCGCTATCATTAAAAACACTGGACACGGCAATTTTGTTATTAACCGTTTTCACGCTTGAGCTAGAAATAGATTATCCGTCTGAGACTAGTCTGTGTACAGTCGCGCCCTCCCCACAGACACCCCTTCTCCGATTTTTTCTGAGGGGAGGGGGTGGCTGTACACAGGCTATCTGGGAAGGATAATCCCGTCTTCAAACTGTCCGTCGAAAATGACCGATAAAGTCAGGCGGATTGTTCATTCAAAATTAAAACAATTCCATTTTCAAATTAAGAAGTATTACCTATCTGACGCGAATCATCAAACGGATAACCCATCTCACACGAATAATCCGTCTCTAGTGTGAAAACTGCCATAGGTTATTATGAATGTCGCGCCCCGGCCTTGAGTTGGGCGTTTGCGTGTCCGCTCTTGCTTTTTCACAAAGATTATTCTTAAATTGACTATTGACATTTCTATGTGTAAAATAATATTAGAAGTCAGGAGCCGATTTCGGCTCCTGTAGAAGTGAAATACTTTATAAAAAGTATAATCTATCAAATGTTAAAATTTTTCAAAAGAACAGCTTGTCTCGTCCCGAGATGATCCAAAGACCTTTATTTTGATTTAAAGATACAAAAAATACAGGTTAATTAATATTTAACTTTTTGAAACAAAAGAAGTTAATTTTTAACTTTTCTGTTAACCGTAACTGAAAAAAATTAACCGATAGCCGTAAAAGAGCCAAAATTTTAGCCGATAACCGTAAAAGCCACCACCCCATTGAGACCCTCGATTTAGACGGTACGATTTTTTGCTTCCGACTATCGTGCGCGACTAGCATACGTCATGACTTTTGACCATCCACATCGTGCACAATTTTCACTTACGACATCCACAATCGTACGAATGTCGTGGGTCTAATTAAACGACATGATCTGTCGTGAAGTCATGACGCATGCTAGCTAGTCGTGCACGATAGTCGTAAGCAAAAATCGTACCGTCTAAATCGGCTTTTACTCTCCTCGCATCTTTTGAATTGGCGACACCCTGTCAGAAAATCAAAGTTTCGTAAATGCGCAGTAACGGGATACTGTTCCTTTTTAAAAGCAAACTATGGTGAATCCGAGAAAAAATGGTAACAACAAAACAAAAATTTGAAATAATTGCTGGCCAACTGCGCATGCAAAATAATGTATGTAAACTTTGGTAGTAAAGCGTAAATCGTAGTTCGACGTAGTGGCGTAAATTTTCACTTCAAAATTAACGCATCTGAAAAGCCACGCAACCCAACAAAAGCCATAAGAGCTTCTGTGTGTATAAAACTGGGACGAAATTAACGAGTGAGAGAAAACAAAACAAAACTCTTTCTCACTAATCTATGATATTCTTCTTCCAGCCTTTTCAAATTACTATCTAAATTCTGTAGCTTAAAACGGAAAAGTGAATACTTTGTAGTCGACCTATATTCTTTGATTGACGAAAGGGGGGTGCCGGAATCTGAATACCTAAGTACATGTAATACATGTACCTGTAAAAAATACACACGTAATAAACCTGGAAACGTTTATAAATTGGAAAAAATCTCCTCTAGTGTAAGGTTTACCCCTTTAGTTATTTAGCGAATTGGTTCTTAGCTATCGTCACTAAA
>NC_133205.1:23959821-23977321 GCF_958299795.1 Porites lutea | reverse complement strand
TTACAATGTGATTTGCATTAACCCCGCCTTTACTAAAATGATTGACGGAACAGAAAAACCCCAAATCCCTTCGAAGTTTGCAAAACTCGCAGCGCGATACAACGAATTTCGCTGTAAATTGGAAAAATCTTAGTACTCAGCGTGACATCCAAAAAGCCTTAATGGTTTTTAAATCCTTTAATGGCCTTGCTCCTGAGGACTAAGCTTGAAATTTATTGCTCGATGTAATCCCACCCCATACACTTTTCGAGATTCTGTACATTTAAATGTATTAACTATGCCACAGCCACGCACAAATTATCTCCGTAATAGTTTTCGCTACAGCGGTGCTGTTCTGTGGAATAGTCCGGCTTCCTGAAACTTTAAGGCAAGCAGAATCCCTACGTAATTTTAAGTCACTATGTACACAGTTATTATAATATTAAGTAAGGCACGGCTTGTCGGGGTTTATATGTCTATCATTCATTTTGCAGACATAAAACTCATCTTCTCGCCTTGACTTTTGCTTAAGGTGGGCCACTACCTCGAAGCTATATGACCAGCTGAATTGCTATCCTTGCTGATTTTAGCTTTCAGATTTGAAATTTTATTCGTGTCGAGGAGAGAGTCGGTTGTTTTCTCCAGCTCATGCCAGTTTACAACGTCTGCCTTAAGGCCTTCCAAAATCGACTACCTCACTACTTCAGATGGTTTTAAATTTGAGTTCCTTCGAAGAGATTGTCCGACAACGGAGGGTAGGGGAACTTTTCTTTTCGCTTGGCAAGTATACGTATACCGACGTGGTAAACAAGAACCTCTAGAAGGTGGGGCAGGAACTCCATGTATTTTCGAACAACACAGAGAACAAAGATGGCGCATCTTCCACAACCTTTATAGAGCACATCACCATCCCTGTTTTTCTCGAACTGGATTTTATTGGCTTTGCCATGTTGCTGCTTGAAAGAACATTTTGGGTTCTCGCACTTGTAAGATCCTTTTCAGCGCTGGGCGCGTACTGTGTCATTTTCTGCTCCTTTCCACTTGATTGACATGTCCCTATCCCAAGGACCCCCATCATCAACAGCCTTCATTCTCATGTCCTTTTGGTAAGGGACTTGAAAAAGATTTTCTCCGTTTATACTAAGGGGAAGACTGTCGGCTTTCACAACAGGCGTCTTTTCCCAGAAACTTTTAACGAAAAGTTTCCACAGTTTTTACCTTGCGCTACTGATTACTGGCCCATATCAATATTAATAAATTTTGTTAAGCACGGATCCAGTGGAGTCAATGCCTTCCAACAATGCTGTACTTCTGCCAGTTTATTTGTGAAATACGTTTTAGTACGTTCGTGGTCAACAGTGTACATATAGGACTGAAAGGTCATAGCACAATTACCTTTCGTTTGAAATTTCACTGAGTCGGATCGATATACCCAATCAGTATTCTTTGTATAATTATTCTGTGATGTGAGAAAGTTGAAATTTTACAAGCAATATCTAGGCTGGTAAAGACTTGTGGAACTTTAGCTTTACTTGAATTACAATAATTTATTGCCATTAGCAAACTAATCCGGCAATGGCATAATTTGTTTATTTCTTCACTGAGGTTTCTTCTTACAGTCATCGGCATAGGTGATTATCTTTGAAAACTGCAACGGCATGTACATTATGATTAAAATATGGCCCAAAATACTCCCCTGAGGCACACCTGTAAATGAGTTTCTGATAACACACCTTTATAATGAACAGCTTGTGATTTCTTGGGCTTTGCGGGGAATAAGGTTTTGATAGTTTTCCAGAACTCACTAGGAGAGGCCGCATTTTCTTGTAGAAGATCACGATGATATTTTGTTTTTATTTGTTTTGACATTTCTTGATCATACCATTAACTTTGTTTCGTTGACGTTTGTAGGAATACCAATCATTTTCCCCATTTGTTTTGTTTCGCTTTTCTCAGGAGCTGATCTCTTATTTTCATTTCCTGCTTAACACTCTTTGTTAGCCATGGGCACAGTTTTCCTTTCATCTTTTTCTTAATAGAGACCTTTAGATTCAAGAACGTGGACGACTACGAGTACGAGATTTGACTTAAAGTTTTCTCGCGTATTCTGAAAATATAGACACCCGGGAATGGTTCATTTTACCGTTTTTCACTAGAAAAGTTAGCACTGTTACCTTAAGTGAAGGAGTTTAAACCCTCTCCCGATCGCAAAATGATAAACCTTCTAACATTTAAAAAAACTGTTTCCGCCACTAGGGACCTTAAGATCCAACAACGGCGACGGCAACGGGGACGCCACAAAAGCAATAGGTTTGATTAGAAAAACAACAATTTTGCACGTGCATCACGCTTTTTTGTACATTTCTTTGCCGTCACTGCACGACTACGACGTGAAAATGCCTAATTTCACGATGTACAGAGGAAGTACACAAGCGAAGACGAGATTTCCTCTCTCTTTCTGAACTTGGATATGGTTCTTAGAAATTCAACTTTAGGAGGGATCGCCCACATTTAACAAGGTTAGTGACTTGGAGTAATCGCGATGAAGATTGAAAGAACGCGAATTCACTTTTTCAGCGACGTTTTCACTGCCGTCGCTGTCCTCGGATCTTAAGGTCCGTATTCTCGCTAAAACTGTTGAGTGACGACGGCTACCACGTTTTCCCGCCAAAATGACGCTGGTTCACGTGCAAGTACTACGTGGTATTGATAAAATTTCATACTCGCTGTCGTACTCGTCTTAGAATCTAAAGGTCTCTAATTCAGCCTCCTCCTCAGGCACTTCGTTTTTCGCATGGCAGAGGTGAGCGCGAAACGCGAGTGACCGGTGATGAACCGCAAGGGACCATGGGAAGGGTACAGACGGCAGGCGAAGCACGTCTCGCCCGTTGTCTCCTTCCCGCCTTCCTTTGCGCGCACATTTTCATCGAAAGAGAGAGGTCTGGGTGCGAGGCAGTCTCTAATGATAGGCGCGTGGTCATCAATGCATTTTTTTAGGATGGACTTCAAAAAAGCTTCATTGACACTGGAGGAATTAAAGACCGGCTCGAAGTTGTTTAACTGTAGATCATTCAAGGATGTTGGATAATAATTTGCAAAATTTCGGCAAGTGATTGTTCTAGGTTGATATCTATGGTTATACAATTTCCGAAAAACAGCCAATCATATCATGGTCACTTATTAGTCCGCGGGGATTACTTTAATGCAGTCGCCAGTGAAACCAGATTTAATGGGTGAAAATGGAAGTTAGATACAGTAAAAACCCACGACTAAGAACCTGGTTTTTAAGAACCTGTTAGGTTATAATTTGAGAGTTAGGCCCCCTCAAAACAAGAACCTGTTTAGCCTAAAATACGAAACAGGTTTGAATCTTATTTTCTAAATTTTATAAAGAAAATTCTTTTCAATTGGGCAAATAAGATCAGTCAATATTCAGGATCCTTTTTGAACACATAGGAGACTTATCACACCAGCTGTAATGTAATGGTCTGCAGATTTTTATAGAAGGAATTAAGGTACATACCATGCATACCACTAAATGCTCTTAGCTTCAATGTATCTTTTTCTTCAGAAAATAAGAACCTATTTAAGAACCCAAAGTAGTCTAAATATGTGCTAATTACCATTTATGTAAGAACATGTGTAGGCTGACTTGGGAAAATGCTGGTTCTTAGTCGCGGGTTTTTACTGTAGCATATCTTGCCTCACTAGTAAAGCAATCCAAGATTGCAGTCTTGGACTCTAGATTGGGGATGGCACGCTATCGATTCCGGATTCCCTGTACTGATTCTGGATTCCTTATCAGTGGAACTTGCCATTCCTTGAGCTGAATTCCGGAATCCGAAGCCCAGGATTCCAGACTCCACAAGCAAAAACTTTCATAGAAAAAATCGAGATCGGAATATAAATTTAAAGACAGACGTATCGATGAGTAACCTGTGCAAGATCAGACAGACACAAGCGTTTCTCTCCCATTTAGTGGGCATTTTGAAAAATAAAACTATACTTGGGAACAAACGAAACTGTCCGTCGGTTATGTAAGAGTGTGCGTCATGGGCAGGGGTGCTTACCATTTATACAAACCACCCGGATGAAAATCTTGTACATAAACTAAAACTATAAAATTTGACGTGATGGGAGCACGACCAGTTGCAAAACATATCCAGAAAATGACAGAAAAGCTCAACCGACTTGAGAGTAGGAAGTGGAATCGCCTCAGATCACAATACAGTCCATGTTTTCTGAAGCTTCCGTCACAAACCGAATGGGGCGAATGCATTAGATCTTCAACCCGGAATTTCCGGTCTTCCCATGTAAATGGTAAGTACTCCAATTGTCCGTAAAGTGGAATTCCGCGGGCATCTCAAAACGTAGTCCTGGAATATTCCAAAATTTTCGGACTTCCCGGGTGTCATATTTCGTTTTGAGGCCACAAAAAGGGTTTCAACTTTCAGTAGGATTACGTCAAGGTTCAAGAATCCTCGCAGCAACATACCTTTCCTAATGGGCATGGCCGGATTACCCTCACGATGAGTTTCAGCTCTTAACTCCTATTTCCTGCCTGCACGCAGCCTGCGTAGCCAGCGTTTTCATGCGGTCCGGAACAAAGAACGGGGAACGAGAGTTAAAGACCGCCCGAAAAATGGCCCCTCTTTCATTTTTTGGCTCTTGTTCCATTTTTCGTGCGGCCAAACCGACAATCCCGTTCCTCGGTCCTTCATTGCTCCGAAACCGCACGGAAACGCTTGCTACGCAGGCTAGTCTGCATGTAGATAAAGGGCTCCTGGTAGATACTAATGGTACAACATTTTGGGAGAAGCCATCCACAATGCAAACCTGTAACGGCACAAACGTCAATAGGACAGGTAGGAGGAAAGCGCCAAAAGCGTGTCCAAAAACATGTTCGAGAGGGGTCAAGAAGTATCAACGAGATGCAGACATGACGCTACTGATCCCTACAGAAGACGAAAAACCCCCATAACATGCGTAAACTGGCTTTCACGATACGCTCAAAATAAAATATATTAAAAGAGATCTTATGATGATAGAGAAGTACAGTCTATAACAAACGTCATCTAAAAAATTCTTAAAGCATAACTACTAAAATTCTACAAGTGAGCAGATAAAAGCCAAAAGTTTCACGACGTAGCGCTTGAAAAAGTTGCGTGGCATTGGGAGGAACAACCTGAAAAACTTTTGGGTAAGCTTGTTTTCCGAAAGGATATACTAGAGGAAACCAAAATTTTACCAAATATAGACAAGAGACTTACCAGTGCAGTCATAAACGCAACACTTCTGGGTGGCGGACAAGAATGACGGAAAACTGCCAAGAGGCTTGGCTCAGCTATTAGAATGTCCTGATGTCTGCGTGGGGTAGGGTAACTAGTTGTGATGACAGATGGTCGTGAAGCAGAGAAATCACGACAACGTTTTCAAACCCAAAAAGCGGTGCATTTCGTCTTAAATCAGTATTTTCTGGAGCTAGGGTTGTAAGTGGTGACGGCTTTTCATGATACGATAGATCATGCACGTCTTATGACATACCAGGGATAACTGAACAATGTCAATTACTTTCACATGAGGCGCCACCTTTACATTCCCTAATGGTGTGTGTCACTGTTTTTCCGGGTCTCTGGAGCTGTTCCAAACCAGGAAAGACGGACAGGGGTTGGGGGAAGTACTACGGAGTCATCAGGGGCACCCAACGAGAATATAGTTCAAACCACTTATATATAAACATAGCGCTTTTAAACGTATTTTAGTATTTAAACGGTAGATATAGGCATATTTTTATCCCCTAAAAATTTGTCATCTGTTCGGATTTCCTAGCTGAAAGTTTAGTGATCAGAAAATTATAGGGATCAAAACTTACCTTTTCGAAAATTTCTGCCAGAAAAAAGGCTCCCGAAAATTTTAGGTGACCTTTTTAGGGTGAAAATCCGTTAAAAATGGGCAATTATACCATTTTTTAGAAGTTCGATAATCCCAGGAGAGGCAGGCAAACAAGAAATTTTACAACAAATGTTCCGAAAATTCTAGATCTCAAATCGTCTTCCGAAAATTGGCGTAGGGTGCCCCCGAGTAATATACATTCTCTCTTGACGATTGCACCAAGACAGGGAAGAATCTTCTTCCCCAGGGTAGTTGGGGTACGTACCAGGGAAGAGATACACTTTCCACCCTTCAACGTTGTTTTCATAGAGGAGACAACATTTTCACCAATTTCAGACGAAAGACATCTCAAGTTTTAGCCAGAATAAACTGACCTGTTACCAAAAACGTGACAGTGAAAAACAAAACAATCTTATCATGTTGGGTCCTCTAGATCTGAGTGTATCATTAATACATAGGGAAAACTGCCAGGAAGCATCCAATCGATCGTCTGTTATATTAACGTGTCCGTAGGTTTGACGTTTTGATTGGTCACGTTGTTGGACCTGAAAGCAACTTGAAGAGCATGTTTCAAATTGCAAATTTCAGAAAATCACTTGCCAGTTAGTGCTACGAAATTCAGAGTTTGGGAGAGATGAGAAAATCCGGAAATATATCAGAAGAAAATGTTGAAAATTTTAACAGGACACTTTTTAAGCGTCATAGCAGAAACGTGACTAGCCTTTCACGCAGACTTCTTGGCGCCTCGTCACGCGTTCTTTATCCCTGAAGAAATGGGAAGGAACGCGTATTTGAAGCCCTAAAAAGTTTGCGTGGGAGGCTAGAACGTGACACCTCTAATGCTCCGTGCATCATTGCACGAGGAAAAACTACCAGGAAGGTGCCAACTGATCTTTGCGAGGTATTTTTGCGGAGGAGTCATGTCATATCACTTGATATTTTGAATTGTCACGTTTTTGGACCCAGAAGCGAATTCTCAAAAGCATTCAAACTCTTTCAGTAAATTATGGTAGTCATTGCTACGAATTTCAGAGGAGCCGACTAGAGACCTAGCTTTGATCCGACAGCAGACGACTTTCCCAGTTTTAGTCGCACTCACTTTCGGCCGGAAAAGGCGTTTCATCCCGAAGAAAAAACGAAAGTCGAAACGAAGACGCTCAGACACTGGTCGGAAACACGAAGACACACGAAGACGTGGCGAGCAAGAATTTCCTTTTTAGAAATTCTAAAATGTGTGATATGGGAAGTGTAGAATTTCTGCCTCGTCTCAGTGGGTCGAATATCCATTTTCCACGAAATTCTCTCGAGATGATGAATCGCCTAAAAATAACGCACCAAATACGTAAAAGAACAGGGAAAAAATAAAGTACTTTTCTAAATGAGGACACTTTCAGACTGTTTCAGCCACAAATCATAATTAAAATACTAACTGAGCAGTTTCGTTTTTTGAAATACTTTGTATTGATTGTTCTGTAAGGGAAAAAATCGGAATGTTAGTGGATAATTTTAATAACAGCTCTCAAGCAAAAATGAAATCCCTACCGGAACCCCTGTAACGGGCGCCCATCAACCTGTAAACAAAAGCTAGATTGTCAGTACTCTTTCGTACAGTTTCCTGTTAGATTCGTTTTGGATAGAGGGACTCCACAAGGATGAGAACAGATCTGCTTCGATTATCAGAATGCCTTGAACAGCAGGTTATCTTTCAATGGCTTGAGGGCAGTGCGTACTTACAGTTTGGAGAACAACTGTGTTCCACCATTTTTCCCTTTTCTCTGGAGTTTAAAACTCATTTAGTTGACTAATAACTTTGAATATTACTTTTATTGAGATAAAAAATTAAAAAATACAGCACAGACTTGAACTATCAAAACTAAAGGAAGAGTTGTTGTCACTATATTCACTGAAAACTGAGATACAATAAATGTACTACAGGTAAAAAGTTGAAACTACACGAACATGTGGTATTCACTGTTCTGTATTCTTACACTGACTCATTTGAAAAGACTGGTGTTTTTTTTTTCAAACAATGTCAACTCAACAGTGACCGTTCAAACTCCAATTACATGGATACTTTTATTTTATCTGTGAGATAAAAGTTAAAATCAATAAATTTATACTTTGATAAACTAGAATTTCTTTGGCTAGATAAATATGTATGGATATATTTTGTTTTCTATGTGAGATGCATGCACACAAAAGATATCTACAGAAACGACCAGTTGGGTTTCCTTCATGTTTTGTCTGCTAAACCCAACTTGCTTTCATATCAAAACACTGTTCATGTAGTCGTTATTTAATTTCCAAACTTGTCCACAAATTTCAATTGCTAGTATCTAGATCCAGTTTGTTAATCTTCCAAGACATTGTTCATGTAATTTTTTTTGCTCTGCGAGCATGTCCGAAAAATTTGGTTTGCTCTTTCTTTTGCAGGCTGTACCATCCAGCCCTTGTCATAGTTTGTTGTTCTTGGCACATCTTCTCCTTGTCGTTCAACATTGTTACTCTCTTGTAACAGTCCTTTCTCAGCACAATGCCCTGCAGGCACATAGGCTGACTTTTTAACTGCCAACCCACAATCTATGGTTGCAAAGTGCGTCAGCTTGCCTCATCTTCTTGTCGAGAGCGACTGTTCCTCTGAATAAAAACCCTTTTTCACACATCCTTCACAACTGGGATGGGACGGTTTGGAAAACAACTTTTATCTATCACTTTCCCTAGCTTTTGACGTACAACATTGCAGCTATCGTACCTAGGCCAATAGTTGTATAAAAGATGCTGTTCCACCAAAATTTCTCTGTTTCGCCATGAATATCTTTGAATTGTTCACAAAATGCCTCCTGTAAATAAGTGAAAATTCCACATTAATTAAAGGCAACAGAGGGCACATATTTTGGATGACTGTTTATTGTGCTTGGTAAGGACAAGTTTCAACAAAGTCCCCCTTTCCAAGAAAACGGAACATGATTAACTTTATGACACTATGACACCAAGTATCAATGAGCACCACATCTTCAGCAATACTTAAATCCTTTGTAAATCTTATCACAATATTAGAGATATTACAGAAAATCTCGAAAAGTTTTTGCTGGATAACAAAGCTAATATTTTCAGCTACGCTTCAATTATGCCATGGAATGTTATTAACAAAGGGGTTTCCTTGATCCTTCTGGGAATTTTACAAGGAAGCATGTAGATTTGCATACTTCTCACGGACCAATACAAAAGACTATTAGAGAAGGTATGCAAAATATGGGGTTTCCTACGACAACGGAAATAAGCTTTTGCAGTCTCAAGATTCCCAACCTCTCGTTGAGAATGACTGTTCAGTGAAAAATGTTTTCCAAACTGTTGAATGCTGTCTCCTCCGGCGACATAAACACCAAAGCCTTTATGACAACAGTCCGAAACTACGCCAAAACGTGATCTCAGACCGGAAGGGATTGTCTTTCACGTGAATCATTTGTCAGAGTCGAATCCAAAGTACACCTTTTTTGGTCAGAAATGAATGCAAAAATGTTGGACCGCCCTCAAACTTCTTTCTCCTTTCAGTTGCGCTTTTGTGCGGCTTATCGGTCCGAAGAATCTTACTACAGAAATGTGGTAAACGACTTTGAATGACAATGACATATGGTGAATATTCAAAACATTTTGGTCAATATTTACGCCAAACTCTTTTGTGAGCGCAAAATTGTACGCATTCTTGATCGAAAAAAAAAGCCGCTCAAAACTCTCTAGGGGATCCTTTCACACTAAAGATTTCTTTAGCATATGTATTTTGAAATTATTATCAATGGAAAACCCAAATGACTCAATCGCCAGGATGTTGGAGAACCAGCTGGGTTCATGAATAATTTAAATGAGCGTCAGTTCGAAGCTTCAGAGAACTGCGCCTTTATTAGAACTTCCCGTGGGAAAACAAAATTTACTATCAGTTCTTCCCTTTTCGTGATATCAAAACTTTTTCATTTCACATTTCGATCGAAGACTAGGAGAAAGGAACACTTTTGGCAGAGAAAATATAGTTTTACAGTCATTCAATTCATGAACCATTTCCTTTTGACGTAGTTTCGATTCTACTAGCGTAAAATTTTAAATAGTGAGAAGAAAATACTCGTCAACTTACCCATCCACCAGATTTCTTTATCCATTCGGCTAATGTTCTTTCACTCACATACTCTGAAAGCCAAGTGACTACATCTTCAACTATATCAATCTCATGTTGACTACAGAACACGGCAACTTCGGCAGCGAAGCAGTACAGCACTACAATACGTCCCCAGTTTATTCCCGAGACAAAAATTTCATCTGCTACTGTCCTGAATGTGTTTTCAGCCGTTGAAGTTCTAATATCAAGTTTATCACACATGTTTTTCAGTACCATTTCGTGTCTTGTTTCGACTTCTCTGCCGATTCTTCGAAGTGTAGCAGCAGCGTTGGTTTTCGATTTATAAGCCTCCTTTCCGAGCTTGTTGTAGTAAATGTAGTCACAAGCTAACTCCCGAGCGTATTTCTCGTCTTGGCTTTTCATTCTTCTGTTTCTTGACATGTTGGGAGTGTGATGAATTTCCGAAGGGGCCATTTGATTAACCTTTCAACGAACGATATACGAATCTATCCCACAGGATTGCGAAACTTGTTCTCTGGCTACAGTTTACAGCTGAAAGCGTCTCGAACGCTTAAATCAACTCTTAGAGCTTAAAGGTGACCTAGTCTGATTGGTGGATAAATTTAGAAATTTCAACAATGGTTGCCCTGGAAGCAAACCAGTTTGACGTAACCAACGTACTTGCACGTACGCAACAACAGGCTGGAAGTCTCTGGAAACCAGTTATATATAATGTAACAAGTACAATGAAAATCTGCGCAAGAATAGTTTCCTTTGTCTTAAGCCTTCAATACTTTTCTGAAACAAGTTTTCATCCGAATAAATTACAAAATTCCCAGGCAACCGGAAGTTTCCGAACCTTCGGGGGATTACGGGTCGGTCGACACGAAAGAATACAACTGGATGGGATTTCATTTTCGTTCGGAACTTGGCGTAAGAGGCGTAAGCCAACAAAAGTTTAAAATGACTCTTTAGGTCTATGAAAACTGAAAGGCTATAAAAGGATTTTTCTTCCAAGGGCTTGTCATCTTCTCTTGCATGATTTTTTTTCTTAAATTAGTCTTAACCAGAGGTAAAGAAGTCATTGAAAATAAATATTCATTTCAAACGATAATTAGTAAGTTGCATCATTAGACTACCAAAAATCATACTCTTTAATCAGTCACAGGTAAAAAGAGTTCAACTTTTCAAAGCTGGGAATCTTTCTGCATAAGTTTGGCCAAGTTAACCACGTCTCAAAACAATTTTTAGCTTCGTTGCAGCGAACATTTCCGGCGTCTTTCATCCGGGCTTTCATCCTCGAAGCAGCAAAGTTTCATGCTTGCCTAAGGGTAGTAGATTTCATTTTCGATGATCGACCAAGAAGTCATGAAACGGCTAGAAGTTACGTGAATGGTGATTACGGTTCAAGTTTGAAAAAGACCTTTGACTTAGGCTTTTCGTTCGGTCACGTTCTTAAGAGCACTGTTATGGCAAGTCCTGCTTTGAAAAGGCAATTTCTCGATTAAGAAAATATTTGAATAATGTAAACCTTGTGATAATAGGAATCCTTTTTATGATTTGTACGAAAATTAAAACGGTTATTCCTTGTTTTTATTTTCACACAGCTTTTAAGAATAAAATTTTCGTTAATGCCGAGATCGTGACAAGGGAAAAATGTTTGACGGAGAAATCGGTCAAAACCGACATCTGATAAGCGTTTATTGTATTAATCTACCCTACGCTAATGCCCGTTCTTCAAATGACGTGCAAGCTACATATTCAGTTGAAACAGGTGCATTTTTCGTTCTAAAAATAACAAGCAATAAAGTGCAATCATTTCAGTTTCCTAGGAGATAGTCATTCTCTCTACTCATATTTACGAAAAGAAAAGACGTTCGTCCTTGGAACATAGAATAGTCTCATTGAGGAGAATGACACCCACCGGCCAAAATTGAGAAAAAAAACCTTGATGGGTCAATTGTATGGAAACTCTCCCACTTCCATACACAGCACGTTCCGATTTCATTGTCGAAACTTCAATATTTCATGGAAGCGCAGACATTCTGGCTACTCATTGAAAACCTGTCTGATTAATATATATTAAATGCATTTTTTATTACTATTATATTTTCGGTTCTTCATATTAAGATGATGACAGTATTGATTTTAAAACGACTTGACAATACCCGAACGTTGCATCGTGCTGACACACATGCAGCAGCTTTTATCTAGTGGTATCATATGAATTTTGGCTACAATCAGTTTATCTCGCGATTTTTGCGTGTATATAAATTCGCTAATTCACTAATTTCTTGAAAACTGTATTTAAAAAACTTCAAATGGTCGGTTACGTTATATTTTCAAATTTTATCACCATGTACCTTCCCTTGTATATTTAAAGAACATGTACGTAGTGGAAATTTACTAAAATTCATGACTGATGCGCCGTATTTCAAAAAACTCTACAAGTGACTGTGCACTATTCGGGATTTAGGAACTCCCCAGTATTTGGCATAAAGATGGCCAAGATCGCTTACTGTCGCACCAAGTGAGTTGCCGTGTTGTTACAAAAAATAACCCAAAAAAGCACTCTCAAACTGACGAAAAAAAATTTTATAAATCAATCGTACACCCAAACACATCACGCAAGCAGGTACTACACACTGAATGGGCTTTTCAGTACTGAGGTCCTTCCTGGTATTAACGTATATATCCCAGTACTCTCTTGAAATTAGCAACGAGCAAACTTTAACAGGTGAAAGCAAATTGCACCCGTTTTAACATCGAACTATTAATGTATTTTGTCTTGATTGGACAGAAAACAAATGGAATGTATAAAACAGCTTCAATGAATTTATAGAGCTTACTTGTTTACAATTATAAGTTCAAAAACAGAGGTAAACTGCAGAATCAGTGCTAATCAATAATCCTCTTTCAGTCTGTAAAAAATTTGGACAAAAATTAACTTTTTTTGTCCAGTATCAGAGAGAAAACATCATGAGACGAAGTTGTCATGAATAAACTCGACAGCAAAATAATTTTTGGCCACTTCCTACCGATCTCAATATCTTTTCTGATAATTTTCTGTCTAATTACACTCAAAGTCTGGTCGTGTACACGTTTACGGCGAGCACGTGTAGCAGAGTGCATGTAATTATGTGTACTTTTGGGTTTAAAATGTTATATAACACAAACCCTTAGCTTGGCGATACTACAAGTTGAAACGAGTCGCCCTCATGAAATTACTGATCCTCTCTTAAACTCTTCAATTAATGATCTTGACGTGATGGTATGATCATGACCTGTTTAAAAAATGGTCTTCCGTGACTAGGAAAAAAAATGTCCTTCTTCTCGTTCTTTACGTATTTATACACAGGAAATCAGCGTTACTCTGCACTAAAAACTATCATAAAAATATGCTAAATAAATATCGTAAACTGCAAAAATCAAACGAATTGACACAAAAAATCCAACTGATTTACACGATTGCCTTTTGAGAGCCTAAAGAAGAACAGTAGGCTTTCATTTCTTAATTAAGATGCCGAGAATGTCTATAGGCGGCACCACTATAGGAAAACTGCGCTTTCGGTTTTCTGTCCTAGGCTTGCAATGCGATTTTGTTAACCGAGTTTCTTAAATCAAGATTAGCCCTAGAATTTGTGAAGTCTGTTGAACGACGAAGTCAGCGGGAAAACGAGCGCGAAACTGGAGAAAAAAGGGAAAGTACACGGAAGTACAATTATGTAAAGGCGGATTAACAACCAGGTTGGTCGGCCTGTATTTTTGTTGGTTGAAGGTCGTTTTTTGCTCGCCACATGAGGGAAGAAAAAGTAACATTTAACGTAAAAGTGACTAAATTACTATACATGAAGGTCAGTGTGAGAAAGAACTGTTAGTTGCATGCAATATTGGCAATTTGAAGGTTGCAAGCATGAGAATGGGTTTGTGTTGCATCGAATCAGCGCTATGGGATAACTTAGTGATAACTGGTTAGTAGCCTCTTCCATTTTCTTTATTTTTGCGATGTCCCTACGATCTGAGAGCCTGACACAGACTACCAATTGCACAGGTTACCAATGGGTGCGGTCAATTCGCCAATTTCTCATTTCCCAAAACAAACCTTGTTCACCGCCCCCCCCCCCACCCCCCCCCCCTCCTTCACCAAAAAAAAATTGCATATTAAGCATATTCTTCAATTTTATCCCTGAATGGCTGTAATACCCAGGAGAAATAAGAAACGATGGTTATGCAACTGATTTTACGGGGAAAAAACACAATGTCTTTTAGGCAATGAGCAAAAGTGGCGCATATTCACCCTCTCCTTCAGCCTAGTGAGATACTGGTTATCAGTATCCGATCCCTTGACTTCACGCATTTTCAGTCGCGAGACAACAGGTGGTTAATAGACCTTATTAATCATTCAGAATATTTCCCCAATTCTGATTGGCTAAAAGCACACGCATAATTCACCATAACCAGTTACTGATGACCAAATTTGGAAGAATTTTGTGTTTAACGAGGAAATGACGTAAAAAATGCAGCCCTCTACTAGCCTGCAGAGCAGGCGTTTTTTACGTTTTTTAACGAAAACTCGGAGGTACTTTGATCGTGGCCGCCATCTTGACTACCTCTCCCTAAAAAACACTTTTTGACTCGTCCCAACTCTCTGGTAGTATTAACGTCCAAGATGGCGGGACAACGTTATCCCGAAAACAATTGATGGATCTCGCCCCAAAATACGCCTGCTTTGCAGGCTAGCCCTCTACAGGTTAATGCACCGTTAATCGAGAAGACCTGGGAACGAGGTTGAGTTGTTTTCGCGAGAACTAGGCGAAATAATGGCTAAAAACATAGCACAAACAGCAAGAAGACAACTCGGAAGGCGACATCTGCTATTTGGAGAATATTTGCGGAGCTGGAGAAACCTAAACGTGCGCTATCGAAGATAAAATTAACATCGATGCAGGTAAGCATGTTTTAGCTATGTTTTTAAACTAGGAATTATTTTGAATGAATAATAAAGCAATTAATGAATTCGGCTTTCGTAGGATATGAAGAATTAAGCAGATCTCGGAGGGTGTTATCCACCTCAGCCTTCGGCCTCGATGGATAACACCCTCCTCGATATGCTTAATTCTTCATATCCTACTAAGCTGGAATCATTAATTGCTAATTATTTCTTTGCATTCATGCGCCTATTAAAGGGATCGATGGGATATTTGCAATGTCACGTGGTTTCTCAAAGGGCAAACAATGAATAAAATTTGCCAATACGAATTGGTTTATTCTGTCAACACAAGACGACAATTTAACAGTCAAGATGTACAATTCGAGTTTTGACAAGTTTTACGTCATTATTACATGCTGAAAGGAAATCTCCGGTCGCTACAGCCTGCAAATAAAGTTACAATAAACACTTTTACCCATTACTTGCTGTTAGCGTCTTCAAGATAATAAGTTCTTCATTTTCTTTTGTCCAGAATAAACAAACTCGGCCGCGATTTCTTGTATTGGGAGATTTTTAATAGCACTTGTTTGCCCCGTGAGAAGCCACGTGAC
This sequence comes from Porites lutea, assembly GCF_958299795.1. Classification (NCBI taxonomy): domain Eukaryota; kingdom Metazoa; phylum Cnidaria; class Anthozoa; order Scleractinia; family Poritidae; genus Porites; species Porites lutea. The sequence continues at coordinate 23,961,801 of NC_133205.1, read as the reverse complement.
ATTGTTTTCATCCCATCATCCCAATTTCGTGAATCACCATGTGACGCAATGTTTCGATTCATCACCAGATGAAACACTGAGAAGAGACTCAAAAATACGACGCGCAGCGGAGTACTTTCGACTAACTTCGAGGTGTTTGATCTGGTGATGAAACACTGTGTCGAATTCTTGATATTAATTCTCAAACAAAATAATTTGCAAGATATTAAGGATGCAAAAATGAACAGTTTTTTAATCTGATTTCCAAACACTCATTAAACATTAATTTCCTTTGTATTTTCTATATGAATTATTAATGAGTTTGAGAACCCGTGATCATGGCTAGAAACTGATTCGCCATTTATTAGAAACCATAGCCTGCGAGCTCCTTCTTTTTCCCGCTCCGCCACCAGAGCGCCCCTGAGAGCTTTCTCGCAGGCTAGAAACCTCTGCGCCATGCAGGGTAACCCTGCGCCAGACGTCAGAGACGTTTTCACTCGACTCGACGACTGCTTCTGAGGCCATTAGAATCAATACTAGCAAGTTTTGAGGAACTTGGCATTGTAAGTCAATTACTAATAGCGATTATGATTGATCGATATAAACTAGGATGAGGCGCCAAAACACAAAGAGAGTTTCTAACAATAACTTTTGCTGTGTAATCAAAAAGTGTATTCTGATACTTTATTTTGGTATTTGTTCCAAGAAGGCCAAGTATGTCTGATAGTGGTTATGCGCACGGGCGTGTGCACGTGTGATCACCTTATGCGCACGTGGGCACGTGTGATCATGTCAGACGGTTAGTCGGTAGTCCATACAAGTTTAGCATAAGCTTAGCATGCAAGCATGACGAGAACCGAAAGCCATGTGACCCTTTGCCCCCTAAGAAATGGACAGTTTGCTTTCAGGCTATTTGTACACGAATAGATGGGTCAAGACCTGAACCCAATTCACAAATATTGTTGGTTCTTAAGGATAAAAGTTGACGTGGGAGAGCCCTTGCTCTCTCGAATTCATGAATTCTCCCACTCTTGGCGAACTTTCCGCAGTTAATCTTTTTGGAAATACTTCCACACAATCTTAGTTGAACCGGTTGAACTGCCATATATTTTTCCAATTCTTCGAAGCGATACAATACTGAATTAGTCGAGCACCCTGACGCAATCTTGATATAGTCACTCGCCATAGCATAATCAAACGCTGGTTCAGACCGTTATACTGAAAAAAAAACAAAAACAAAAGGACACATTCAAACGCAAATATACAGCCCTGCACTCAATAAAGAACCCACCCAGGCTAGTGGCCGTTAGGAAATGGGATCAGTTTTATTCAGTTTCTGTGGCGTTTTCACTTTAAGCGCATAGGATGAGTATAATACAACATACATTTCTGTAAAATTATATTTAATTGCTTGATTTCCAAAAGTATAGCCTTGATATTACAATTAATTTACCACTTAACAGCTTCAAAGGTTCAGAGCGCACTCGTCACAGGCTAAAAAATAATTAATGAAATAAGGATATTTAAACGTTTTCATTGTTATATTATAGAATGGCAAAACGTTGGTTTCTAAGGACGAAAGCCTTTATTCTCTCGCTTAACTCTCCTCTCAGTAAAAAAAAAATGACAGTTTTATATCTTAATATCAAAACCAATACATTCTAGATGACTGACGTAACCTTGATAGTAATTTTCAGGCAATCAGCGCAAAATATCAATTATTGAGTTCAAACGTGTACGCGAGCACTCGAACCAGAGTGTACGTAATGATGTTTACTGTTTCTTCGTTCTGTTATTTAACAAATCCAGTCAAGAAATATTTGTTGCAAGTTAAAACAAGATAGTCTAGTGACAATTTTGGGGAACAGTTTCTAATTCAGTTTTGACCTAATCAAAGTTTCTAATTAGCCACTTTCCCAATTTAGGAATTAAAATTTGCGAGAAAAACGTTTCTAGACCATTTATTATCTTGAGTTAATAAACTGGCAAATTTTGCGCTTG